>NC_055688.1:25483601-25783601 GCF_017639745.1 Melanotaenia boesemani | reverse complement strand
GAACATAAGCCAGGTCAGACAGCACTGGTTTGTGAGGCACTACAATGGATAGAAATCTGTGAGTAGGAGGAGTTCATGTGAGTGGTGGTCGAGATGGGCAGTGAAGACACAGAACAGTAATAAAAATAAGAGCTGCTGTGATTGAGCATGTTCTTGCGCATGGTATGAGCATGACAAAGGGTACAACCAAACATCAGTAGATTCATTCTGTCCATCATAATCCAAAGGTTTGGAGAAGAGAACAGGTAAATTACCTTCACTGTATGGCTGTACTGTATACTGTACCACAGTATACTGTAAGTAAATATATTTTTTAGTACATCACTGTGCTGTTATATTGTGGCCTGTGATATGGATGAAGTCCTGTGTCCTGACCCAGTACGGAGAAATGATGCTGTGTCACTTCTTATTTTTATATGTTAGCACTTTTTTTTAACTTAAGCTTACTGTATACAAGTGCTAAATGCACAGGTTATTTGTTTTGTAACATGCATTTAGCCTAAAGTGAACAATAAACATTTATTTTTCCAGCATCATGTCCAAAGCATTGTTTTCTATTTTTCTGTGTAGTAACTGCTCAGTTGTGTTTTTAATTTTGATTTACTCAGGGCACGATTTAAGATCATTGTTCAGTTTTGGGCACAGATTAAACTGAACTGTTTTGAAATGATAGTTTGGTTTTTTCAAGAAGAGTCTGAAATGTGTCTTAGCATATTGAGAAAAACTGTTTTAGAAGTGATAAGTGAAAGACTTACTCTATTAAGTCATTCATTTATCACTTTTATCTTTTTTTTTTGGAAGGGTTTATGCAATAACATTACGTGTTTAAGAATAAAAGACATTCTTTTTGCAATGCAGTCTTCACCATCATGGACGGCATTCTTAGATATCACATTTTCTTTGATAGTAATATTAAATAGTTTGGCCTGGAGATATTTATTTTATTTTATTTTATTTTGTTATGACTTGTTTAGCTGTTATGCACATAAAATAATCTGTGTGATCTCTGAGAGGCATTAAAATGTTTTTTTTTTTCTTTTTTTCTTTTGTATGTGAAGAATTGGTCTCTGTCTTGTTTGTGTAGGCTGCTTAATTACTTTTTGTCCCCACTAGGGTTTTGTTGAAATGGATGGCATTGTACAGTTTTCTTTTGAGTGTGGGTAATTTATTAAACAGACATTGCCTTGGTTACAAGAGCTTATCTTTTTGGTTTGCTTTGTAACAGTGAGGACACTGCATTGAGCTTCTGGCCTCACTCTTCTTTTTACTTGCATTATAGTCCTTCTTTCTTTGTTCGCTCTCATTTTCAGCTCATAACTACCCATTTTATTAATGTTATTTGTCAGATGTCTTCTAACATACAGTATTTCCAATTTACTAAATAATTTTGTCTTATTACTAATTTATTTAGACAAAATCATTATTGCAGCTTTACACTGTTTGTTCTTGCACAGCTTCCACAATTTTGAACATTAATAAATATTTTATGATCCTTTTGGACCAAAAACAAATTACACTGAAATGCTACCTGTACACACTTGGTTATAGTGAATTGAAATAACCTCTTTGCTACTTTAATTATTTAGTTTTTATTAAACATGCTTTTTTTATCACTTCCATTTTCTCTTTTTTTTCTCCTGTGATCTCAGTCTACTCTTCCCTAAGCATCACTGTTTTTTTAACTACTTAAATTTTCTTTTTAATTTAAAAGCTGCTCATTTGACAGCAGCTTCAGAGTAAATCATTTAAAGTAATTCAGCTAAGAGGCAAGTTATTAACCTGCACAAATGTTTTGACTTTCTTGAAAAAAATTTGATGAATTTGATTCGCTGCAGTGTCAGTAAAATAAGACAGCAACTTTCATCAGTTGGCCAATATCAGCAACACCGTAACTGAACTCTCAAAATATCCTGTCAAACTACAGCTCACCTGCAATACAGCACTGACCATCTTTTTTAGTTTATTGCAGTTCTTTTATTTGGTCTCTGTCTGAACCTTCTGCAGCCTAAAGCTAGACACAAGATAAGGCATAGAGACCCATATACTTCTAGGATGGCACTAAACACTTAGTTCTTCACACTGACAGGCACTTCAGCTTTCCACTCGGCCTCTTTAATTCTCCCTCCTGGCCTTAAAAATACCATCTTCTTAATCATAGAAGTGAATCAGAGCTCTACGCGGAATTTATTTAAAAACATAAAACAACAACACTTTAAGAGCAAGTGTCTTATTTCATCCACAGCTTCTTTTTTATTCAGTTCTCCTTCTGGTGCATTGCAGTCCCGACAAAAAATTGTTCAGGATGTGTAGGTGTGTGTGTGCATGCATGGAGAGAGATAAGGTGTTGGATAGCTCTGACCCCATTCTGGTGGCATCTTTCAGACAAGCCTATTTTCCCTGCAGGTAGTTTAACCAGAAATCTACTGAACTAGCATCAGAGCCTGAAGGGATCTTCTGTCCACCATCACTCCCCTCCAACTGATCCTGGAACAGCAGGCAAGGATTTATATATTGTACAATGAAACCTTGAGCATCACAGTCTCATAATATATAAACTTTAAAAAGTTTGGGATATTGTAATTATGTGGTTCTGATAAGATAAAAAGATTTATGTTTCAGTGAGAAGATAGAAGGTCAGTTAAATTATAACATGAAATGACATGTTTCTCATGCATCCTCATAACCACAAACTAGTTATAACTTCATCTCATTTTACATTCAGTTGGATCAATTGCAATTTTCTTTTATTTAATTGTGATAAAGTGAAAATGGATCAAGTTATTAAAAATACTTGCAATTTGACACGTTCATGCCTTAAATATATATTGCTCTGTTCTCTGATCTAATTTCCCTGATGGGTCATATTGGTGATGATTAGGAAACAATGGCTTAAATGATTGAAAACAAATAAAAGAAGACTTTATTGCCCATACATTCATCCAGCCAGCCAGCAGACTTGTTGACTCTTTCACAATCGTTCTTTCTTTGTTCATAGAAGAAAAGAATTATCCTGCAGAGGACTTGTTTTATTTGATTAAGAAAATCCATGCATCCTTTTTTTTCAAAGGACAGCCTTAGAACTAGTATAGGGAATATATATCAGCCATTAAAACACACACGGAAGCATTGTAAAAGGAATACCTTTGTATGAGAAAATGTTTTATATTGTACTTCTGTGTGGACTGACAACCATCCAGGGGCCTATTGCACCAAAGTAATAGGATAAATAACTAAACTGGGCTCATAGAATCCAAAACAAAACTACCCAGGCTTAATTGGTTGCGTAAAGAACAAGCCAGAATGAGCAGGCTTGAATTAATAAAGCCAGCTGAAACCAATTCTGTATCAGTGCACACTTGCAGCTTCCTCAAATTGACCGTTGCAATCTTTTACAGAATCACTGATCTACCATGGCAATGCTAATGGTGTACTTCTTTCTGTCGGAGCAGGAAATCCTTCTGGAAGTCAATGAAGAAGTCAAAGGCCTAGAAAAAGAAGGAACACACCGCCATGATTATAAAACAGAGAGAAAGTGTGTGTGAAAGAGAAAGTATTGCAGACCACCTGAATGCGCAAGTAGTGCACACATACACAGTTAGGAAAGGAAACAGAATGAAACATCTGATTTGTTTGGAAGATTTATTAATCAAATTAAATAAACAAATAAACACACAACAATGACAAATTCCTATAATTATTATTAAATTAATTATTTATAATAATTATATTTATTTTTTAATTATTCTTTTTCAAGGAACATCGGGAACCTTATTGGAAAATTAAATGTAACCTGAAAATGGATGATTTTGGGGGTTCCCTTAAAGTAACAGCTGAATGTCATTAGGGGAGCTCTTATGCCTTTCAGGGGAGCTGAGCTTAGCTCCCCTGTAATTAAACCCTTTCTTCTGACATTGTTTGCAGATTCTTGGGAAGCACAGCAGGCATATGATTACACCCATGCAAGGAGAAAGACACAGACAGAAATGACCTTTGACCTCCTTAAACCATGCTTTCAATATCTTCACTGCTTCTCGTCAGCCCAGGCAGGACATGTGATATCAGTGGTTTATGCTGTCCTCCACAGTGTGGCCTGCCTGAGGAAGGAGAGGACCCCCAGAGTGCCACCACATGTGGACTGGGACAATGATACCATTTTTCTGGATGACAACAGTGGTTGGCTGGTCAGAGACTAATGTGTCTTAAATTATTTTAGTTAATATTCATGTTTTAACTATTTAAGTTACATATGACCTGCAATGGCAGAGGAATTAGTGTCATTTTAAAAAGACTTGGCTTGTTATGATGTGTGTGCTGTATGTACACAGGCCTACAGAGAGGCCATCCATTCATTTGTCTGTTATTTTGTTGTGTTTCAATCTGTCCAGTATTTATTTTAGCATGCATACATGAGAGGTGTATTATAAACAGACCTTTGTGAATGTTTATCTATTCCTGTGTTGTATAATATGTTTTGATACCATGTTTTGTATTTTGTAGAGCACTGTAGGACTTCAGGTTTGAATGGAGCTCATGGTTTAATAGCTTTGATTGATCCTTTTTCAATGAAAGAACATCAGGCTCTTTTAATGTGTATTTATATTTATATGGGATGTGTAATTTATATGTAGTCAATGGGACAGCAAAATCATCTAATACTTATCTAAAATGATTGCAATTAATGATTATAAGTGTTCGAATAATGCATGTAGTTGAATGTGATAACGAGGGCAGTGGGATAAATATAGGTTTCCATTTGAGGTGAGTGTAATAAAGGATGAAATTAAATAAATCCTGGAACTTAGCCCGGTCTGGAGTAGGCTAGCTCCACAGAATAAATCTCCATGGTAACTTATGTCAAAACATGTTGTATTTTCCACTATCCCACCTTTGTGCAGCCAGCTCACAAATGAGTTGAGACAGGATGACCAACATATCCTGGTTTAATCCCTTATCTTGGTTTTGTGCAACAGGCCCCGGGTGTAAACCTAAATACTTCAATGGAAGGCAACTTTATCTTTCTTTCTTCTTGAAGATGTTTCACTTCTCTTATGAAAGGCTTCTTCAGTTCTGAGTATTTTATATGTATTTTGCATATTCACTTGGATGCATTTCCATTTATAGAACATGATACAATATGTATTCCTTTACTTTGATCAGCATTAGGTAAAAATATATCAGTGTGTGTTTGCAAATACATCAGTGTGTGTTTGCAAATACATGTGTATGTGTGTGTTGGTTCTACAGGTAATATGAGAAGCTAAAAGTGTGAAGTGAAGATCATAGCGGCCTTCAAGCTAAGAGATAAGATATACTTGGAGTGTATTTCTATGCATGTGTGTGTGTGAGTGTGTGTGTTAGAGAGTCAGTGTCAGAGGAAAAGCCTTGCAGAGAGACAGATTACTTGTGGAGAGGAAATCTTTGAGATAAGTCAGACCACTTCATGATGAAAAAATGTTATTAGAGAATCGACAGAAAGTGAATGAAAGAAATAGAGAGCAGGCTCAGAACAAGAAAAGTATAGGACTTCTCAAAAATTTTATTTATTATCCTTGGTGGCTTGGTAACAAACCATGACCCTGTCACAACTCTACAACACTATTTTTTCCCCACTTTTCTCCATCCACCCCCTTTCCTTCTATCTTAGTTTTTATGTCACCACCAAGTCCTCAGGTGGAAAGAAAGAAGAGGAAGAGAGATCCATCAGTGCCTCCTAAAAAGCCTTTCTGGCTCATAAATAAAGGAGGTGGGTGAATTAGGAAATTAAATCACTTTCGGTTGTTAATGTCAGTGCCTACAGACAGACATGAAATACACTGAGTGTTTGGCCGTTCTGCTCCCCGACCCCACCCTCGGGCTTCTGCCAGCACTTCACCGTCTGATGGGATGTCATACCATGATTTGTATTTGTGAGGAGAGGGCCTTGAAAGGCGCACAAGTCCCTACCTTATGTTTCACAGCATGCAGGGATTTATTTGTATCAATGATCTGAATATGCCTTAACCTTGAAGTTTTTAAACTGGTGCCTTTGAACTGTATATGATTAAATTTGATTGAACTCTGCAAGAAATCACAAGTCTTACTGAAAGACAAGTAGCAGTTTTAAGTGTGTTAAAATTTTTATTTTAAGACTTTACCTTGAAAACAGCAGCTGACAAATTCGTCTGACCAAAAAGGTTCTGTATTCTGTAGTTGTTCTAGTGTTTTTCTCACATACTTACTAAATATTCTGTATTATACCGTTATATTCAGTTCTAATTTTTGTTTTCTTTAAATATGAAGAATTATGAGTGCTAAGGGTTAATTCTAAATTACTTAAATATTAATGATGGTTTAATTGGTGCACATTTAATTTTGTTCTTCTTTCTAAGTGTGCATGAAAATGGGATACATTAGTTTCAATGATATGCATGTTGTTGCTCCAAACAGGCCATAGGTGTAAATGTGGGTGTGAATGGCTGTGTGATGGTTTGATTAACTTTTCAGGATCAACTTGTACAGACACAAGTAAGTAATCCAACATGTGCAGTAGGATTATTCTGTTTTTCAACCATCCCCCAAAATGTGCCAGTAATATGTAAGATGTGAGTGTGGGGAAAGAGATAACCAAGCCTACAGCATCCCATCTGAAACAGATACAGCCATAGCTAATGCACACAGGAGGATCAAAGCTATCCCCTTTAGTAACATGGAGCTATTTACAGATTTAGCGCCAAACCTGACATTACTGTCTGAAAGTGCCTCCTACTATGAACGCTATAGCTTGGAACATGGTGAAATGTGTAGGAAGTATTAAAAAAGATAATTCTCATTAATGCAGCATAAGAGTATTTACAGTATTATGCAATGATACAACCTAGCATGGCTTTTATTGTTTCTTCTCACTGTTCCCTTCACGAAAAACAGCACTATGTATTCAGCAGATAGGATGACTTACAAGGGAGTCCTCATGGTGACTCCAATATCAGATTGGGGTCCTGGTCAAAACGTTTCTTGACTCATTTGACATTAAGTCAGTGAATACACATATGTTTCCCATGTCTTCATATTTTACATCAGTCATTACTACAGCACTGTGGTAGGACTTTGTCAACATGTAGTCACAAAGGTTTAATTTGTCTTACTACACAGTGGTTCTACTGAGGTGTCAAGCACAGGTTTTAATTACTTACTTGTAGTGTATATTTTTCAACTGTTTTGAAGAAAAGTGTAATTATATGAGACTCAGCATCCACAGAAACGCTGTCTTTATTGACTGGCATTGTATAAGGAACAAAAACATCTTTATCAGTGCATCTTTAACGATTTAGATGTTGCCCAGATAGTTATTAGTGTCCAAACCTCATCAGGAAACTGCACATAACCCCCAACCAAGCAGCTGTGATGCCAAAATCTAGAGAAAGAAGTAAATTAAGCCACATGGAAAACAAAAAAGAGTACATGCACAAAGAAACTGTTCCTCCTCTATTCCCCCTTCTTCCTCCTTTATAAAGATTTTGTAGCTTGTTTGAAAGTATAAGCTTCATAATTATGTTTTCTTTGTTAAAAATAAGTTTTTGACAAAACCAGTTGGAAATGCTGACATGGTTCACATTTTACATTTTAAAAGTCCCATATTTTCAAGGACTCTGGACTCTGGGAGACTTGCAGAGTTTGCTGTAGGTTACCAAACTTTTTACAGTTGGCAGATATTTCTGTAGTCCTTATGTCTTCATTGACCAATATTCTTGCAAAAATATTCAATTAAAATCCCTCAGTAGGCCCATCTGACACGTGTAACCTTGCACTTAAATTATTAAATTAATTAAAGTTACAACCAAGCAAGAGTGAATTTATGAACAAATTTGTTATGCTAAAACATATTTTAGTGAATCCCAAAATCTCAGCAGTAGAGTAAAAAGAGGGAGTATTATGCAAACTAATATATTTTCTTTCAGGATGCGTTGCCAGCAACAAAGAAAAAAAGGTTTGTTGGAAAACAACAGCTGCCGTTTTCTGCCTTCACCGTATTTAATTCACCCAAACAGTTCAGCAGTTCTCTCCTCATTTATTTCTTTGCAATGCCCCTGTTTCTCTATGGTTATTATGATTTTGTGGATTAGATGAGATATGAATGAGATAAATGCTGGTCACAGTTGGCATTACCTGCAGGCAGTGTATATACATATGTGTGTGTGTGTGTGTGTGTGTGTGTGTGTATGTGTGTGTGTTCATGAGTATGTGATGAGTGAGTTTGTGCTATGTATGCATCAGAAACCAGAGGGGAAGCTGTGAAGTGAAATATCCTGCTGCCTGCTTATGCATGCTGCATGTAAGAATATCAGTATGAAAACAGTCCAGAAATCTGGTTTGCTTGGCTGCAGAAATACACAGTGCAGGAAAATTAAAAACAAAAATATGAGACACAATGCACAACAAAAGAAGCCTAAGGCTCTGCATGTTTTGAAGTGACCTAAAACATGTTATCATCCAGTTGATGACAACGCCAGTCCACATTTTGCATGTATTATAAAAGCATAAATCTGTAGGCTTAAAAAAAAAAGGCTTGACGGTACTCTGCCCTTCTTGCATTTTAGACCTGTTGCACACTGGGAACTTTTGGTACACAACAAAACTGCATCTACAGCACAGATAGCCCTAAATTGTTCAGCAGTAAAATTCTATAATACAGTAAACAAGAATGGTAAAAATTTACCTCTGAAAACAGCAGCTGTTGGTCTCTTCAGTACCCCAAAGCTAACAGAATCTAGTTCAAAGAAAAGATGATGCAACACAGTAGTAAACATACCCATGTCCTTTAGTTTTATATTACCAATGAGTTTGTATTTTCTAGAAAGCAAAAACTTTTCTTAGGTTTAAAAGTAGGGTTTTTTTTTAACTACTTTCAGGGACATACGGGGTTTAGATGATCTGAATCCTTGTATTTATTTATCTATCTATCTATCTATCTATCTATCTATCTATCTATCTATCTATCTATCTACCTATCTATCTATCTATCTATCTATCTATCTATCTATCTATCTATCTATCTATCTATCTATTTAATATTCTTAAAAGAGGTGTTTGCTACTTTACACTGACTTCTAAGGAGGAGACTCCAAGGCTTACAGTCCATGTTATTTGCTTGGAGCTACAGTTTTAAATTAGTCTTAAGGTCAGTCTACATTTAAGGACATGAATACCAAAAGCATAAACACAACCTGTTCCTACACTATGATTTGCCTCTAGGTGATCACAGATGTTGATTTGAAGCCTGGAGAGATACGTGTAGAGGAATGAGTGTGATGCATTAAAGAATAAAGGAAGGAAAGGTTAATCATTCAATATTCAAACTGCTTTTTGTCTAACCTTGACAGGTGTCTTTCCTAGAGCCAAACTTTACAATCACTACCTGCAAAGCCGAATTTTAGCCAGAGGGATACTGTTCTCCAGTCTCCTTAAAGTCTTTACAACTATAGTGATGTCCCGTTTCTTTTATTGTGCATTTCTCATAGATATAATGTCATGTCATCACCCAAAAGCCTTCATTTAATAAAGGGTCCATTTTGTTAGCATTTTGAAATAACTTGACTCTGCACTTGACTCTGTGACAAATGTTAAGTGCTGGGCTCTAAAGCTGGTTCGTGTGCTGCATTCAAATAAATCTATACCTGAGCAAAAGAGGGGAAAAAAGACTGAATAAAAATAATGCTGTTATACCAGCAACTGACATTTTCCTGGACTTTAATGCTGTCAAAACTATAAATTAACAAAAAGTGTGTGTCAGTGTTTGTCTGTTAATGTTTTAAATTTGCAATAAAGAGTAAATGAGTGATGATCTACCTAACCAGGTTTACAGTCCACCAGCATTGCATCTAACTGTGACTGACTGGTAGTTACATGAAGGTTGCAACTAGCTTTTAACACTAAATATTGCTTGTACTTGGGGAGGCTAACTATGCTGCAGGAAAAAATGCTGGAGAAAAAAGAAAAGCTTCAGAGTTAAGAGTTTAAGCTCTGGTTGTAAATGGTTACAGTCAGCAGTGTAACTTTTAGAGAGTGAATTCACATTCATTTTGTTAGACTCTGTGCCAGCTTTGCCCAAACTGGGGGTCCCAAAATAAATTCAGGTGATTACCAGATGATTGTAAAAACAATATATATTATATTTATCAAATGAAGTTGGGTTTCTTATTAGGGATGTCAAAATTAATGCATTAATGCAAAGAAATTAGTTAGTGAAATTAAAGTGGTATTTTTATATAACATGATGCATAAAAAACAGAGGTATTAGTGATATTTAAATTTATCATATTATTAATGCAATATTAAACATCTGAATTTGGCATTCTTAAAGCCAAGGAAGAAAGATTCAAAGTCAGGACTCAGCTTCAAACAGCAAAGTTAAAAACCAACAACAAAGCCTGAAATCTGGGACTAGTCATGGATTTAGACCTGAATTTTAGCAGTTGTATTAAAACAGATGTGAAGTCAGCCTATTATCACTTATAGGATTAAAGAACTGATGACTCAGCAGGATTTAGAAAAATGTGTCCATGCATTTATCTTTAGTAGACTGGACTGCTGCAATGCTGTCCTCACATGATTACTTAAAAACCCCATCAGATATCAGTAGTTTGGTCCCGGCCCGGAGAACTCATGTTGAGGTGTCCCTGAGCAAGACACCGAACCCCTAATTGCTCCTGATGGGTTGTGGCTGAGCGCCTTGCATGGCAGCTTCCGCCATCAGTGTGTGAATGTGTGTGTGAATAGGTAAATGTGATGTACATGTAAAGCTCTTTGGACAAAAGCGCAATACAAGTACAAACCATTTATATACCTCCAGTCCTCAGATCTTGTCTGTTGACTTCAAAATCCTGCTGTTAGTTTACAAAGCACTCAATAGTTTATGACCAAAATACATTCAGGATTTTCTGGTTTGTTATGAGCCAGATCCCTCGGGACATCAGTGTTAGGTCTACTTTCTGCTTTCAAAGTCAGGAACTAAACATGAAGAGGCAGCTTTTAGTTTCTATGATCCTCACATGTGGAACAAATTCCCAGAAAGCTGCAGCTCAGCTACTTTAGATGAAGGTTAAAACTGTTCAATTTGCTGCCTTTCATCAAAGCAACAGTTTTTTTTTCTCATACTATAACTTTTATTTCTATTAGTTTATGTTTATTTGTGTTTATGTGTGTTTATATTTATATTTCATTTCTTTAAAATAACATTTTGTTTTCAATGTACTTTTTAATGCTTCCCTGCTGTAATGCTTTTAATGTTTTATATAAAGCACCTGGAGTTGTCTTGTGTGTGAAGTATGCTATACTAGATAGAGCTATAATAAACTTCCTGCATTTGTTACAGAAGTGAACTGAATCCACCAAAAACCACTTCATCCTCCTTATTTATGAAGTCTGTTATTTTCTAATCCTTACATTTAGATTTTTTCATACTCAAAAGCAAAAACTCACAGGGGCAGTTTTTTAGTAGAGCTGGGAGATACTGCAAAATTTGATATCTGTCTGATCCCCAGTAAATCCAGGGCAAGTATCGTTGATACCTACACCAATGTCAATACTGATACAGATGCCAATGCTCCAATACTTTTTGCTTTACATTTCAAAAACATTTAATGATTTTGCCTTTAATCATTGATGGTTATTGATATAATAATCAAAGCACAAAGAATATTGTTGAATAAAACATTTTTCATTTAGAAACTGAATGGCAGAGAAAATTTAAATTTAAGTTTTTTTATTAGTTAACAATATAAAATAACAACATCAATAATGTAACAAAATAATAAAATAACTGTTGTTCCATTTCATTACACACACGTGTTTGAGAAGAATAAAGTGTATAGTTCAGATCGACAATAGCAAAACATACTTTTGGTTGATTCTCATTCACATTCTTTGGCTTTTTGCCCCCAAAGCACTCTGTAAGAAAAATATCGATCTCATCATGTTGGTATGGATCAATATGATACTCACCTTAGTATCAAAAATGTTGATATTTGGATTGATCTGCTCAGCCCTATTCTCCATACAGAGATTAATGCAAGTCCAAAATTTAAATGGCCTTTATTAATAGTAATCTACTTTCTCTGTCAGGGTGTAAAATAGCTCTAGACACACTAGTTGTAAATAATATGAGATTTAAATTTAACCTAACAGAAGGTAGATTTAACTCAGTGCTCTGTGAACCACTGTTTACGGACTATAAAGAGAATGGCTTGCACATAGAGATGCTTTTACATTGTGCTTTTAGTTTGACATTTATTTCTTTATACTCCTACTGGGAGGAATATGTTCTCACATGCAGTGAGCAAGTTAATGCATTCTACTTTTTTTTTCTGGTATATTAAACACAAAAGACAAGATTTAATTTAACAATGTTTATTTTAGATTCATGCTCTGAAGTAATAATTGAGACAGCTAAATTTCTCATTTCTTTCATTTCTACTTGGAATATTTCCATCATTCTTTCCTTGAGCTTTTAACTTGCTTCATGAAATTCTACAGCAAGCCTGTAAGTATTTAGCTTTCCTGACCAGTACTGGTCACTGCCACAGTAGCTTCTGAGAATGTGGAGGGTAAAGTAGCTTGCAACTATTCAGTTTGGTTTATGTGGTTCATTTGGCTTTGTCCTTAAAAAATAAATAAGTAAATAAAAATCAGACATTCAAATATATTTGCATTAAATGAAAGTTATTTGACATCAGGTGACAAAGTAATGAATGATAGAAAGGAGGGAAAGAAATGGCCATATGAAATGCAACAATATATCCAAGTACATGTTTTTTTTACTTTGGTAAAATAGCAAACCAATCCTTTATGGTTAGGGTGAAATCATAGGGCTGGATGTCATCCTCTCAATGTGCATAGCATGAAATGCTGAAACTATAAAAATGCACATTACCAATACCAAAATCACTTAATACACAATTATTGAGCCTTTTTTGAGAATAGGCGGTGTCACCTCACTGGTGTAGCACCTAGTTAATGAGACAAAGACAGCATATTTGCAAAACCAAATAACAATTATCTGTCAAATTATGCTTTGAGCAGATCCTGGAAATATGCTGCAGCAGAACACACAGGTAAACTTCAAATGCCACTGCACTGCTGTCGGTCAGTAGCTAACAGGTTATTTCGTGGGTTAGAGCACAACTTTTTATTTCTTTGTAGAGGGAGAGGTATGCCTTTGTAGACAGACCAAGGGATTTGAGGCAAACTGAAGGACAAAGGGTACATCAGGCAAGTCTTTGTTAATAAAAGGCAAACAGAGAAAAAAGCAAAACAAACAAGATCAACCTTCCTGCTGGAACACAAACACAAGAGGTCTGCTTAAAGGTGAACAAATAAATTGCTCTCTTCTGTTACAGTGGCTGAGGTAAGTTCCAGTTAAACATCATCTTGAAGACATGCTGTTGCTGAAAAACCCTCCGGCTAAATATCTGACTTTCCTTTCCTAAAAGAATGCCAGAAATATCTGATAAAAATAGAATTGTGCTACAAAGAATGCAGGACTTGAACAGGTTGTTTTTAGGCTGTTTTTGTGTCTATACAGAATTTTAAAGTGTGAGTTTTTCCATTGTGCCACAACTGATGAGTTTCCTAATTGTCCTTGACTAGCTTATTATCTGATAGTGCTTGTTGGTTTAAAATAGGAGAAGAAATGGTTTTAATCTGGAATAGGTAACCATGGCTTAAAAATGTTTTTTTTAAACACAGGAGTGTCCAGTTCAGGTCCCCGAGGGCCACAATCCTGCAGATTTTCAGTCTTCCTTGGCTTCAACACACCTGATTCAAATTAATGAGCCATTGTGCAGAACTTTATAGGCTGTTGGATCCATTTCATTTGAGTCAGGTGTGATGGAGCCAGGAAACATTGAAAACCTGCACTGCAGCCTTCGAAGACTGACTTTGGACACCCTTTAATTAGACACCTTGATTTTAAAGACTAATTAAACACCCATGAGAATCTGACTAAGTTAAACTGATCCTGTAGATTAAACATGGTACTGAAACAAAAATCTCAAACATCCATCCATCCATTCATTATCTTGACCGCTTATTCCATTACGGGTCGCGGGTGAGCTGGAGCCTATCCCAGCATTCTAACAGGTGAGAGGCAGGGTACACCCTGGACAGGTCACCAGTCTGTCGCAGGGCCAACACAGATATACAAACAACCATTCACACACACACTCTCTCCTAGGGAGAATTTAGAATAACCAATTAACCTATCACGCATGTCTTTGGACGGTGGGAGGAACCCGGAGAACCCACGCCTACACGGGGAGAACATGCAAACTCCACACAGAAATGCCACCGCCCTCAAGGTTTGAACCTCCCCCCAGCCGAGATTGGAACCGGTGACCTTCTTGCTGTGAGGCTGCGGCGCTAACCACCACACCACCGTGCAGCAAAATCTCAAACAATTACAGCAAATCTAAGGAAAGTAATGCAGCTACAAAAAACTTTGATCAATAAACTTCATTGAGCATGAAAAAAAATTCTCAAATCTAGCATTGTCTATTTAATTAGCATTCAAAATCTTTTAATAAAACAACAAAAACGAGAAAAAAAATAGATATAGCTAATCAAAAGGTATTGGCTAACGCACATGCTTATTATGCCAACACATTTTACACCAACACAAGATCTACACAGTGACTCTTTCATTTGAATCAGGTGTGTTGAAACAAGGAAACATTTAAAACTTGCAGGACAGTGGTGCTCGAGGACTAGGGCTCCCCTCCCTTGTATTAGATGATAACCATCTACACAGTTCAGATGAGGAACCACACACACCATGATGATGCATTTCATTCCCTTCAATCTATTAATTTCTGTGTTCTGATGCAAAATATTCCTTCTCTCTCTCCAGCCGCATTTGCCAGCTCGTCCTGAGGGGTTCCCAGGCCAGCCGAGAAATATAGTCCCTCCAGCATGTCCTGGTTTTTCTCTGAGGTCTCCTCCCGGTGGGATGTGCCTGGAACACCTTACCTAGGAGGCGTGTACTAAATAGTTAGTTTTTTTTTATATCTAATCACTTTTTAAAGATGGTGCTCATGTTTTTGTTTTTTTTTTCAACAGAATAGACTTCATAACATATAGCAAAAAGAAGAACTAACAAATTTTTCAACAAACACTAAAGAAAAAAGAAAAGCAAAAAACTGCATTAAAGTTACACAAACAGAGAAAATAACGACTTACTGCTGCAGTATTACTGTTATTTAGGGACAAAACTCTCCTTCACCCATCATGCCAGCAATTATATTTGTTATTACGAAACCTACAGAAAGCATAATAATCTGTCTCTCCCTGGCTTTTTTTTTCTTTTTCTTTTTCTTTTTTTTATTTTTTTGTAGAATATAAACTCAACAGCCACTAATACTGAAACTGAACAAAAGCAGAGAAAGTGGGAGGATGAGACATACACTGTGATTACTGTGTGACTGTACTAACTAACATTTAATTTACATCCATTATAACTGAGTGATTCTAGGTGTCACTTATGGTCCTGATTGTGGAGCTTCAGATGTCACTGAGCAGCAGCAGCAAGGGAATATAATGGGAGCTTTGAAAAGTGACCTTTTTTTTTATAATAGAAAAAAGTTTTCTTCATGCCAATTTTTACTTCTCACTTAGTGGAATTATCAGATTGATTAGAGCTGAGAAACTATCAGTTTAGTCTCACCAGAAAATGTATAATACATACAGTACATGTGTCTACTTGTCCAGTTTCATGATCCGTGATTATAATTGTGAGATGACACTATATTCCATATTGATTTCCTTAGGACAGCTGTCATGGCAAGAATCATGATGCATGAATATATTACTGTGTCAGACATAACCATGTAGTTTTCGTAACGGCCTTAGCATGCATAACGGCACAAGTGTCATGAAGGTCTCTTGTTTAGTGTGGGGAAGCCATAGTAACTGAATAATTTTTTATCATTTGCTGTGAAACTGCAACATTTTGAGCTGTGGACCGATGTAACCATTTCACAATCTTTCATAAGATCAAGTTTAAATTACACTGTCAAGTTTAAAGTCATTTTTGATAAATGGCTCTCATGTTTTGGCTAAAAGCAATTTCTGTTACATGTATTTTCACTGGGTTGACTGCTAGATCAGAGGCTTACACATGCACTCAGACACAAACTGACTGGCTGAGATAAATAAAAACAACCATGAATGTTGACACCGGTGGTCACATTTGAATCACTAATTAACATAGTCCAAACATGCATGTCTTTAAGTTTACGGAAAGAAGCTGGAGTACTCAGAGAAGAGAGGTTTTCACTCAGAAAGGCCAAACATTCAAACCGGAACCATTCATGCAAGGCTTTGTTTGAGCACTTGCTTGTACTTATGTCTAACTTTATCTATTTATTATTTATTTATTCTGGCTGGGGCACAAACACTCATCTGGTTTGTTTCTCCTGATGGTGTACCACACACACACACCAAAACAAAAGACTTTACAACAAAAGTTGACATTCCTTCATATATCCAGAACAGCCACCACCCTACCATAGGTTTCATCTAATGAACAGTCATGAAAAAAAGTATTGAATGGACACTTGTATTCCGAGGTTCCTTCAATACAACTACAAGTCTAGTTTTCTTTGATTACTTTAAGCAAAACTGCCTTTCAAAAAAAAACTTTTTGTTAGAAACCCTGCTGCCTTTCAATCGGTACTTTTAAATAATTAATGTGCTGGATTTATTTGAATTAATTCTATTCTCTATTGGCTTTGACATTTATCTGACAAATTACAAGGGCTATAACTTGATCCTCTCTCTTCCTGAGGCTTTACGCATTCAACTGTTTAATTTAATTTAATTTAACTGAGCCCTATTTACAGAACAATGATGGAGGGCTCTGTGGTGGGAACGCCAACAGAATTGGATGTATTTTAGTTCAGTAACTGAGTCCCTTACAGAACTGTTGATATTTATTAGAAAATTGCAGTTCCAGGAATGATAGCTTGACTAATTCTCATTACAGAAAAAGCTGATAATATTCCTGTGCCTAATCATGAAATTGAATTTATTAGGGTTAACATGAAGATGAATTTTGGATTTATTTATTTATTTAATTTTCTCTCTCTCTCTCTTCATCTTTCCTCAGTGCCTGTGACCCTGACCCATGTAGCTGTAGAGTATTATATTTTCTCAACTGTAAGACCAAACTAAACAACTTTACACTGTAGGCATCAGGCATTTGAAATTTTTTTTAATATACAGCAGACCCCAACATCTCCATGCAGAGTAGAGAGAGATTTGAAAAATTCACAAATTTGCATTTTAACAGTCCTGATCAGAACACCTAGCAATCTCAATCAATCAAACTTTATTTATAAAGCCCTTTTCATACCAAAGGCAATACAAAGTGCTTTACAAGATGAAAAAATAATAAGCACAATTCAATTCATGCATATTAAAACCAAATTAATCCTTTACACATCAAAATAAGAGGGCTCAAGACTATTAAGACATTTGTAAACTACTAAAAGAACCTTAAAATCAATCCGCACAGGGAGCCAATGCAGCAATTTTAAAACTGGTGTAATGTGTTCCCGCCCTCTGGTCCTTGTCAGAACTTGTGCCGCCGAGTTCTGAAGTAGCTGTAGGTTCGAAATGGACTTTTTGGGAAGACCAGAGAGCAGAGCATTACAATAATCTAATCTACTAGAAATAAAAGCATGTATCAGCACCTCCGTGCTGGCAAGAGAGAGAAATGGGAGGACTCTGGCGATGTTTTTAAGATGATAAAATCCAATTTTTGTTATATATCTAATGTGTGGAGTAAAATCCAGCTCAGAGTCGAGAAGAACACCCAGGTTTCTCACACACTGAGAAGGATTAAAATTATGTAGTTTTGATAAAATGATCTCTCTCTTGCCCTCGGGACCGATAATTAAAACTTCTGTTTTGTCCTGATTAAGCTGTAAGAAGTTCTCTGCCATCCATGACTTTATATCTAAAATACAGTTTAAAAGGACGACAACTGGCTCCAGGTCATCAGGAGGCACGGTGATGTAAAGTTGTGTATCATCAGCATAGCTGTGAAAATCAATGCCATATCTCCTGATGACATCCCCAAGCAGCAACATATACAAATTAAAAAGTATTGGGCCTAAAATTGATCCTTGGGGAACATCACATTGGATTTCTGTTCTCGGTACTGTGGTTTGTCCTAAAACCAGACTGATATTTTTCTAAAATCTTGTGTTTATTCAAAAACTCATGCAGTTGAATAAAAACAGCTTTTTCTGTCATTTTACCTAAAAAAATGGATACAGGTCTGTAATTATCAAGAATGTTTGGATCTAAATTACTCTTTTTCAGAAGGGGCCTCACCACTGGTCAAGATCATTTTTATATTATAGAGTTTATATTATATTTATAAATAAATCCAAATTATGTATTTTGTTCTAGTCAATTTATTTTGATTAAATGTTTTGTTATTTAACAACAAGCACAAAACTGAGACAGTTAAATGGTCAAATAAGAGAAATAAGTATTGGATTCATTGACTTTCTCTGGTTTAGTGGTTCCTTTGGTCTGGTTTTATGAAAATAAACACATACAATGTTGACTGTTGTTCCAAACTGGACCTACTGAAGAACATTAGCGCATTAGCTCTATCCAGACTTCCATCAGTCTGATCCCCCTTTAATTTGAAGCCTGTGATCTTTTGTAATCCCAGCACACGTCCCAGTGCAACCCACTGGTTTCCTTAGCTAGGCAGTTCATTTCTAAGGAATTGGCTTGTACATTACAAATTGGACCATTGTGGATTTGTTGCAGTTGGATCACAATGATTTGGTTTGAAGTGATTATGTCTGTAAAATGCCTTGGTAAATAATATAGATAAAAACTCACAGCTAACAGTTTGATGTCCCAGTGACATGTCTAGGATGGCACGAGCAGTACCCCTTTACCTTTCTGCTACATTGATATCCCTGTCAACACGCACCTCTTATTGCCTTGTACATACACATTAAAGTCTACCCCTGCAGCTTTGTCTCAGTTAAAAGCATAATACTGCACTCTCTGTATTCTTTTTGAGTCCATATTATTAGTTCAAATAGTCCATTTATTTAGCTAGCAATCTCACATCTTTCATTGGAATGTTTTGAATAAATGGTTTGGATTTCCTTCTCTTTTCTCTATCCCTCGCTCCTGCCTGCATCAGCTTTGCTTTTTCTTAAACTAGTTTGGGATGTGGTGTGTTATTTCACTCATTACTTTGGTTTTTGAGAGCCTAATCTGATAATCCCACTTGTAAAAAAAACTCCTCTGTTGCCATGAATACACATCATGTATGAGCAGAAACTACTTGAGCAGCACAATCATCAGCATGAAAAATCTCCTTAAAACACACAACTTGACATTAGGTTGTTTTGAAAAAGATAAAAAAAAATAAAAATTACAGTATGATTGGACCTACTATAGTTTGCAGAGTAAATGAAAATGAAACAATGAGCACTGCTGCTAATTCTCAGCTGCAGGTCTGCCCAGTGTTGGACAGCAGATATTAAGCAATACAAACCATACATCCATTTTAATCAAAGTAGTGGTAGACTGCCATTTTCTTAAATGTGCAAAGACAGCCTATATGTTCTTGGTACATGGACCTCCAGGGCGGAAAAGCATTAATATGTATAATCTTGTCCCTCTGCAGCACACACAAGGTGGTGAAATGATAATAAGCTTCAGCCAGACACAGTGCCTGAGGCCCAATGGACAAATGCCAAAGGGGAGACCACTCAAGTCCAATTTTTTGACTTTTTGGTCTTTACAGTGCTGTTGTATTTTCTTCTTCTCTCAGTGTAGCTTTACAGATGAATGAAGTGGACTGTGGAATCCTCCCCATCGCTTCAGTAGTTGATGTGACTTTAACTGCTGTGTAGGACAATCAAAGGGCAACAGCATTTTTATGTGAGAAAGCTTAATGTGAAGACCATTGCTCCAGTTCAAAATTTAATTATGTTCACAAATGAAAAAATATCATTGAGCTAATTGGGACTAACTGCTCCACTTTATTTCTGAAATGCATTACTGAATGTAAAATGGCACATTTAGCTTAATGAATAAGAGTATTCAGAGTACCAGTTGTTAAGTACTATTGAGTTTCTGTCTCAATAATAACAAGCGACATTAACACGCTTAATTTTATCTGTAGTACGGATCTGACATCCAGGGTATGACTTTCCATATCTTCCTCAGAAATTCTTTTATTTTCTTTTAAACTTCCTTTGTTCTTTTTTTGCCACCCTCTCATTCTACATTTAAAGTTCTGTTTAGATGGTAAAGATTGTGGCTGTTATATAAACTCAAATAAGTATTTAAGTTTCTATAATGTCAAGTTAACATACCTTTCCTTTCTTTTATTTCCATCCACCTTTTTTCAAATCTCACATCTTCAATGTTCTTCCATTTTTATTCTCTCTTTCCTCCCTGTCTCATTTTATCTTATGAGTCATGTCCTTATCAACTATGCTGACTTCACTGTACGGCTATCAGCCTACAAGACCCTAGAATTATGGCCATCCTCTCATCACAGAAGAGACTACAGTATGGCACATTACTCCTCAGCTCCCTTAAATCATCCTTTCTACTTGTCTCTCTCCTGTTCATCCTCCAGTTAAGTGGAGTAGCTCCAGATTGAACCCCTTAGCCACTGCCATCTTTTGCTCACTCTCCTTTCAATTTTGTGTTCAGGCAGCGTTAAAACTGTTCATCAAAACCACATTAATGCACAGAGACAGACCCAAAGCTACTCCTGAAGAGTTTGGAGAGATTTGAGTAACTGAGCTGATGAGATCCACTCCTCTGCTCTACTTTCCTCATGTTCGTAAATAAAATAAAAGTGCTTGCTGCTGAATCTCTCCATCAGTCTTTTTTCATTTTCCACTGTGACATAAATTGTTGTAGGAGCAGAGTTTCATTAAAACCATATTAATCCCCTGGAGAGAGACAGAGAGAGATGTGCCATCGACTTGAAGAGGTCATCCATCTTTTGGGTTTTCCCTCATTCTTTCTTATCCTTTTCAAACAGATAATTTAATATGTTCCGAGAAGGATACAGAGCTGTTCTTTAGCATAATTTCATAAAGTGAACATTTGCAGAACTATCAGACGTGAGAGGAAGGAAATAGGTTTATATTAGAAAATGATTAAGGTTGTAATCCGTGTGAATGGTTTGCATAGTGTCAGAATAGGTTCAGATGTCTTCTCATGTGGGGACTGTTCTGATTAGATTTTTCTTCTTTTACTTGCTTTTTCAGAGTGCTGAAAGGTGATGCTAGTTGTACTGTGAGGTATTAAAATTGTATTTATGAAATATGTCAGAGAGCCTAGCTTTATTTTGTCTTATTAGAATAAATGTGCATATCGATTATCCTCTCATCAAATCTTGACACATTCTTTACTCTCCCCTAAAAATGTCACATCTGATAGGAAAAAAACATTTGGGAACAGTACCAGTACTCTAAATGACCTCCTGGCTGGAGCTAGGAATATTTAATTGTGGGCCGGTTTGGGGGGAATGCTCACAAGCTGAATGCAGCTTGCTGATGATGACGTTTTTTCAGCATCACTAAAGCATAACTGAGCAGACAGGTTGTGACTTTACTGACTGATGAAATGACTTTCAATGTTGGAGTGTCAGGTCTCACCCATAGCTGCTGTTCAGGTTTTTAAAACAACACATTGTGCTGTTTTGGTGTACATACCTGTGAGTCATGAAATGTAATCCAGGTTTCACACATTTACTGAAGTCTCTGATGTCCTAGAGATGTTTGAAAAGGGACCCATGTGAAAATCCCTCCGGACTTTCTGTGTGGATTTTCTACTCAAGCTCCCAGTGAAATATTTGGATCATCTAAAGCATTTGCAGCCATGTTGTGTATGAGCTTGTAGGTGTGCTTCATATTTCAAGCCCTGACAATGCATCTCCAGCAGGATTCTCCTATTCTGATTTACCTGTGTGAACAGCAGAAAACTGGATCAAAATGTTTGCAAATATCCAGTGTTCATATCTGACAATGGCTTAAAAAACAGGAAAGCAGATCTGGAGGCTTGTTAAAGCTGCAATACTCAAAACACTTTCAGTCAAGAGTTTTTGGTAGTTAAAAAGAGCACTTGATCCATTTTTTTTGTGCTGATCATAAAGATTACCTGGGATATGAAACTCAAATATATTAACATAATCCCAGCAACCCAGTCATTGCCTCACACTGAGAGACTAAAATGACGGATATTGTGCAGAACACATTAGCCACAATAGTGATGAGAGAGTTTATTCCTGGGTGAGTCGTTGCTCCGAGCAATAGTACTGATTGTCAAATGGCTGCCTTAGCAGCATCCGCTGCAGCTTTCTTTGATGTTTAAGGACAGTGGTGTTGTGACAGCACATGCTGACTTCACATCTGGGTCCCGTTCCTCTTATGCGAATAACAGAGGAGTTCGCTGACAAGTTTGGAAAACACACAGGATTCCTCGAAGCAAACTTTGGTTTGTATTGTTACTAGGACAGCAGCAGTTTAAATCTTCAAGGTTAAAAGCTTTTTTTTGCCCCTGTCTGAAACCATTTTCAGACATATTTGGTCCCATCTGTAAAACATGGCACATGGCAAAGGTTTTCTGGGAGGAACAGTGATATTAGTTGCTTTATTCACACACTGACTTACTAAAGAGAATGCAACAAGAAACATTAGGGGTTTTGTGCATTTTGATGCCGATATCTGTGTTTTCACATGAAGGGCTATTAGGTAAAATATAAAAATAATGGTAAAATGGTAAATTAATGAATTAATCTGAAAATTATTCTTTAGCATGGATATGCTTTAATAGTGATGCTCGATATAATCGACATAATATTGTATCGTCTGATGTCGGCTTAAAATTAAATGTCGGATATGTCGGGGGGGTAAATATCGCGATCGGTTATCGTCCAAATGACTTGTAAAATATTGGCATAGCAGATTTTGTCCAAAAATTTAATATCATGTATCTCTATGTTCTATCTTAAAGCAATATTCCAGAAATGCTCCTAAACTTAATTTTTGTTAGCATTATAGGATTATTTATAGAACAATAAACCTTTACTCTATTCACCTCATAATTTTTAATTCTGCCACACACCTCCTCTGGCCTTTCCTGGTTTTTGGGCAGCTACAAGGACTGAGTGAGTGTCTGTCTTATTATTTGTCATGAAAATAGGATTTCAGCAGATGGATGGAGGAATTTTGGTGGAGAAATAAATCTGATGGGAGCAACACAGAGTAAAAAAAATTGTTAATACAGACTTCTTGCCTCAAACTTGTGTGAGTGTCTGTAGCTGTGATGATTCTGGATATTATTACAAATGAATAAACACACGAGGAATGTTTAAACTTTTGAACTTTTTTTGCATTTTTTCAGTCAAGTTCACAGTGATACTTTGTTCACAAATGTAAAACCTTATCTCTAATACTAAATGGGGAAAGCATCAGAGAAATTATAGAGGCAATGGTTAGAAGCTGTGTGACAGCTACAGGCAAAGTTGATAATTACAACTAACAGAATAACCATTGCCTCACATTCCCCTTCATCACTTCTGGGAGAATCTTCTTTAGCCACTAAAGGGTGAAAAACACTAAAACTTTCTCAGAATCAGTGTTTTTATTTGTGCTACTCAGTCCCAGTAGTAGATAGAAGCAGGACGGGCAATTGATTGTTGTGCACAGGTTGTGACCAGACAGATTTAACAGAAAATAGAACATTTCATTTGTGAATAGCACAATTCATGCATTCATGGTCAGTAAGGTTGAGATCTGATGAGTGAGTCAGACATGGCAGAATATTCTACTTCTTTGCCTTAAAAAACTCGTGGGTTGCTTATGGTCATTTTTCATCTGTACTGTGACGTGACATCCAATCAACTTTGCTGAATCTAAGCAGAAGGTAAATAAAAAGAAGATGTCATTTTCAGTAAGAAATGTGAAGTTATATATGTGGCAGATTTTGATACTGGTTCACCTACTTCTGGAGAGTTAGTCACTTAGGTGGATGTTGTGAAGGGGCTTTTTATCAATATGGAAAGGATCCTACAAACATCCACCTCTATTGTGATATATAAAAATATATCAACGTGTTAATTTTGTCACTCTTTTTTTTTTTTAACTTGTCCTGTCCAGCATCATAGCAAGCAAAATGATAATTTGGTTCCTGTATCGTGCTGAACAAATTTGCTCTGCCAAGGGGAGGCCTATGGGTAAGGCTCCTCTTGATAATCTGATTAATTTATTTATTTATTTACTTTGAATCACAGAATCTATGTAATCTTGCTGGACCTGACCGGAGGGGACAGAAAAAGATGGAAAATAGCAAAAAGAGCAAAAGGGAAAGAAGAAAGAAGACAAAAGATCACAGACAGAAGGAAACAACCCTTCAATCCACACCTTCACCAGACAACAAACTGTTACACATGTACATGAACACACAAAAATTTTATCACTCCTAACATTCCTACTATCTCTCTGATGGATTTATTACATTTTTCCAGCCTAAGGATGTTCTGTTTCAAATTCATTGAGAGCTCCTTTGACTGCATGTTGAGGGCTCACAGCAACAGCTTCCAAATGCAAATGTCTCACCTGGAAACACATCCACACCTTTTACCCACTTGATTGATGATGGATGTATGAGGAAATAGCCCATGAACCCCATGGAATAGCTTAGAGTAAACTGTCCACTGTCCACTTACTTTTGGTCCAATTAAAAAAAGACAGCTGCATATCAAAAAGTTGTATTTCTTAAATCTCTCTTTCAATTTAGATGTGAACATCCTCAAATTCAAGCTGATACTTGAATACAAATTACACCCATACTGATTATTTAACCGTATCTTGAATATTTTTTGGTAAATACATAAAATAACAAAACTTATATCAGTCACCAAACATATATGGGCCTGACTGTATTTATACAAACAGTAAAAGTAACTTGATATTGAGATGTGAGACCTTCTCGAGCAGCATTACATTCATTAAGCTAGAAATCTTGTCCTCTTTTATTCACAACAGTGTTGCTTGCTTTTTGTGTTTGTTTTTTTTTTGTT
Organism: Melanotaenia boesemani; assembly: GCF_017639745.1. Lineage (NCBI taxonomy): Eukaryota > Metazoa > Chordata > Actinopteri > Atheriniformes > Melanotaeniidae > Melanotaenia > Melanotaenia boesemani. The sequence continues at coordinate 25,758,487 of NC_055688.1, read as the reverse complement.
TGTTTGTTTTGTTTTTTTGCTTTTTTTGAAGCAGTGTTTAATATCTAAATGTCAGTTTCAATATACTTATTAATTAGTCTGAGTATTGCTCATTCTTTGCTTGACTGTACAAATAATACACTTTTTATTTCTCTTAGTTTTTGTATAACCTGGTCAGACATTTAACATTTAACAAACTAAACAACCACAATTTCTGCTTTTATCATTTCTCTCTATCACCCAGCAAAAGACGTTGTTTATTGCCCATTCGTTTTACATTAATAAACTTTTCGGGGCTTTTATTTTGAGCAGGATAATGCTCTTTCATTTTTCTTCAGTTCAGACAACTTTTTTCTCAACATTTTCTGGCTTCCTCTGCCTGTGTGGGGACAGAATAGTGCATACTGGGATAACGGTGCTGTAGTTAAACTCTCAGACCTTTGCACCTACCAGCTCAGAGTAATGGGACCTACTTTTGTGGTTATGGTGAGTGGGGGGGAGACAGGCAGTCTTCTTATAAAGGCATGTACTCCTTACCAGCAAATCTCTTCATACTCAAGGGATGCTTCTGCACTTTACAAGAAAGAAAGTATTGGAGGGAGAGGGGGGTGTTTCATTTTTTACACATTTTTCCAGACATTTATTTTTAAGTTTTTCCCAGAAGGTCATAGAATGTAAGTTGTAAGCGGAACCAGATGCTCATGGTTTTATCTGTTAAGTGTAAATCTTACAGAGACTCTGGAGAGCTTCTGTTTTCTTTCTCCTTCACAGGCCAATAAAATGGTGCATGAGTCTACTGCACTGGACAAACAACTATATTAGCTATAAATTGGCTTCAGCATTTCAAAAATAAGCGTAATTGCTGTTGTAAAATGTTTGTGTTTCAATCCTCTAAATTGTCAGTGGAGCTAATATGAAGTAATTACACCACGAAAGCCTTTTCCCTTTTTAAAAGTTAATTAGATGTTCAAAGTGAAGCTACATAGGTGAATGGCTTTCTCCATCGGCTCACAGCAGCCAGAGGAAGCGCGACATTCACAAAGCGAAGTCAGCCGCAGAATGGGCTTAATCCCCAGACTAAATTAAATTTGTCCTTGCAACATTGTCTGACAGCCGAGCAGAGCTCACAAGAGGACGGATTATGCTCCTGCTCTACCCTCCTTTTCCTGCTCTCAAATCTCTCTGCTCTCTTTTAATGGAGTGTCTTTGAACCCCTGCAATTAAACATTAGTCTCAACTCCAGCAGAGGCATGCCTATGATTGCGACAGTGCACACATACACACACACCCACACACACAAATGCTGTTATTATTTAGTAGATACAAATATTTGCATTAAATGATGTATTTTATTTTTGGCTCCTTTAAAGAAGTTACAATTCTGTAATGGCCATTTAACCTAAATTTAATTTAATTTATTGCTATATGACCAACAGCGACAGTCTCTAACCCTTCACCATCATTTTCTGATATTTCTGAAATTATTTAATATTGCCAGGTATCTTTCTGCAGCAGTAAGTGAAACAACACCAGTACCAACAGAAAAAAAAGAACATCTTTCAATGGCGAGTGGTGAAGTGTCTGATCCTTTGATTATATTTGTTGTCATCTGTAGCCATTTGTTAACATTCAGCACTCCATATATAGACAGGGTTGTAGGTTTTTATTATAGAAGTCCATATGTAGTGTCTAATTATTAGCATCATGTAGGTAGTATAATCATGTTTAGATGTAATAAGTGAATTTAGACACAAGTATCTGTTTCTGTATATATCTCATGAACCCTGTAAACCAATTAATGTTACAGACTATAGCATCACATGTTTCCATATGATAGTCTCATGACTGTCCGTGACTTTATATAAGGCCACTGGTTTGCATGGTCAGTATTGGCTTAAGAGACCTCACAGATTGCTGTAGATCTGTTTAAGGTGTCACTTTTTGTAATAAACTTTTTTTTTATTATTCATCAAGCTGGCGTCTTGAGCTCGTTTTACCTCCAAACAAATTTTGCCACATCATCTGCTTCAAGCAGTTCACATCAAAATGGCATCACGAACCAGAAAGAAGGTTACCACACTGGTTTATCAACAACTTCTACAGTAGTAGATGGAATACAGTAGTGTATGGAAGACCTTTATTTGGACCTTTGCTTTTCTACTGTAGCTACTATTTTGTTATGCATTTTAAGCACTTCGTATATGTTAGAAAAAGAAAATATATGCTTAAAGGTAAAATATAGTCACTGGTTGAGGTGAGAAAAAATAAACTTCACAGCGAGGTGTTGAATACTCAATGATATATTGAGGTGGAAAGCTTTGACATAATTTTTCGCATGTCATTTTCGCCACTGTTACCTTACCAGAAAAACAGTTATGTTAACTCAGAAAAACCTACACATTCAAAATTGCCCTTTTTTTTATTTTAGTTCGTATTCAAGACGGAGGCAGTGGTTCTGACATAGTGTCAGTATGTAATGAGATAGAGGTAAGAATGGGTAGTCAAAACCACAAATGCCACTGAACAGTGCTGTGTAAAGACCCTGAACCACATTTCTTTAGATTTTCTTTTCTAAGAAGCCAGTCTTTATGGTCTTTGTGTGTTTCCATTTGTTTTTGTGTTCTCATTTATTAATGCTATAGAAAGTAAAAGGGGTGTCTCAAGATATTTTTTGTCATTTCTGAACTTGAAAATCTTTATGCTCATCACTTTACAATGAATGACATTTGAAATGGGGAGATAGAGCATTCATGGGAAGGTGTTTATTCTCAAGAAGATCTGGACTTGACAAGTAGATAAAAAGTCTCTTGGAATTTGAAAATTTCTACTTTTACAGTAGTTTTAAAGCAGTGATGTCAAACTCCAGTCCTAGAGGGCCACTGTCTTTCAAGTTTAAGATGTTTATAGCTTTAACACACCTAAAGCCTTATAACATTTGTTAGAATAATGAATGAAGTTTAGTTTTATGAGTTCTTCCTGTTCTAAGTTACCTTATGGGTACAACAACCTGTTCAGGATAGTAGTAAGAAACAAACATAGTCCTAAAAACAAAAAGCTCTACAATCTGCACAGAACAATTGTGCAAAAGAATGCACAAACATACGTTTTAAAATAAAAGGAAGTTAAGTACAGCAGACATTGGGTGGGTTGAACTCATCCAGGGGTAAAATCATATTAAGCACAGCACACAACACAAAATAGATTTACATTTCCTACCAATAAAGAATAAAAAGATGTCAGCCATTATAAGTCCTTTGAAGAAGATAAAACATTATTAAATGTGTACAACAGAGATGTCTCATTCTAGGCTCTGTTGTCCTACATGGACATTACATTTTCTGACCACGCACTTTGTTACACAAGAACAACTGAAGAACAGAACAATACTATTTTTAGTCAAGTGATTGTCCTCTTTAATAAAATATTTCACAAGGGGATAGGAGTTGGCAACTATATCTTTTTAACTTATCATTGTTACTCAGCATTTATAGATCATATAGTTTTGAATGTGCCAGTACATCTTAATAATTTCAAGCTTGTCTCTATGGTTTCTCTATTGGCAGAGTATTCTCACTCAACAACTGAAGAGGTGAGAGATTAGGCAGAAGATGATAGGATACACTAAATGAAGAGGTAGTGAAATAGATGGATGTTGGCACTCAGGAAGATGTATGTGACAGAGCTGATCCAAGAAGTTCCCATGAGGATAGCGGCCAACTTCTGAGCTTTCACATCAGTTAGAGAACAATGTGGCAACACAGTAGAGCCACACTAAATTATTACAGACACGGGAACAAGTGTGTGTTCTCACTGTTAGCTGTAGTGTCATTGTGATGCTGATTCTTGGATTAACTTGTTTAACAATATTTGACAGAAGCTCCAAATAACAACAGCCTCTTTCATTTCTATTTTTAAGTAAATGAACGCGTTTGTGATTCTTTAACATTATTCAGACTATTAATGTCATCTCTATTGTAACAGCCAATGAAGAATCAATTCATTGATTCTGCAGCCAACAATCCTTTCTGTGTTCTCCCAAATCCAGTACAAGTCCAAACTTTCCCCTATATTTGTCTCTTTCAGTCCCTATCTCAAATCCTTCCCCAGTAATAATGTCACTAAATTTATAGAGAAAAAATCCTTCAGAGAACTTAATTTAGTAAAAACAACAACAAAAAAGCCATAATTGATTGAACTTTGAGAGGAAAATGTTCTACTGTACCAGGGATAGAGGAATCACAGGATAAAAGGGAGCTGAATTAAATTAAATGAGCTGATTCATTTGTCCTTGTGGCTTGCCTTGTTGTGGAATTTTGCATTCATGGCTTCTACTGTAGGATTATGTGTCCTCCTGTTTACCAGAAGGGAAATAAAGCGTGTATATTTGTGTGAATGTGCATGTTTGATAGTGTATGTTGGGAGACAGAAAGAAAAAGAGGGAGAGCTGCTGGGTTTTTTACGCTCTGTTCCTCGGGAGTCTAAATCGATCTGAGCCATCAGATATAAAAGGCTTGAAGGGTGAGGGAATAGGGGGAGGCAGGTGGAAGCAGCAAGACAGGATGCTGAAAAGAAAAGAAAGCAATTTCCAGCATAAACCCGTTTTTCATATGTGACCTGCAGCGAATCAATAGATGTTCCTATAAGAAGCACACTGCATGGCTGGCTGCTGACTGACTGCCTGTCCCCTTTGGGTACTGCAAGACTTGTATGTGACAACAAATTGGCTAAATTGTTGGATTATGAAATAGCACATAAGGAAATAAAATGAAAACAATCTTTTGTGTCAGAACTTAAATGCATTTAGCCCTAGGTTACAATTTTGGAAAAACTATTAAAATCTATAAATCTAAGACATAAGACTGGTTATGAAAATGTAGTTCTCTAAACATATTTTAAATATTAGTCTCAGCTCAACAAGTCGATAGTTGATTTGCTATGAGCTTCAGGATGGGTCCAAGACCGAAATGTCTCATTCAATTATAAAAGTTAGTCCTAATGCATTTATGATATTAAAGAATTCTTCCTTTGGCAACAACATCCAGATCACATTTCTCACATGTTCTCAAAAGAAAATCTAACGGCTAGATTTTGGGTTTCTTTTTGTTATAGATGTAATAAAATTTATGAAAAAATATATTTAATTTATCCCTGAAAGAAGTTATAATGTTGTAGAGGGTTCGTTGTTTCTTTTTTTATGTAAAAAACTAATAACTGATTTGAGATCTTGTTGTGAAGGAAAATGACCGCTGGTAGACATAATCTCCTGTACCTGTCTGTGTTGCAGTGAACTTGCCCTCAGTGCAAAACCAGCTTTCTTGATCAGTTTGTTTTTGTTTGTTTGTTTGTTTGTTTGTTTGAGTCTCTGACTCATGCTGCTGCCCCAACAAATGGCTGCAACATAGAGTGCACTTTCCACAACAGACCTATAAAAGATATTAAACATCTTGGTCGGACATTTAAGGATCTCAGCCTCCTTAAGAAGCAGAGTCTGCTCTGTCCCTTCTTGTAAGTGGCTTCTGTGCTACAGTTCCAGTCTAGTCTGCTGTCCAGCTGTTTTCCTCCACCTCCTGCTGAGTACCACAAGAGAATCACAGATATTATTCATTATTATTTTCTTTTGTTCTTTTGTTGTAAAGATAAATTATCTGGATGAGAAAGGATCAGGATTAACACTGCCTGCCCCCCCCCCCCCCCCCCCCCCCCCCCCCTTAGACCTGATCAACTCTAGAAACCCCAGATCATAACAATGCCCCCACAGGCTTGTACAGTAGGTACTAGACATGGTGGCTGTATCACTTCATCTGCCTCTCTTCTTACCCTGATGCATCCATCACTCTGGAACAGGGTAAATCTGGACTCTTCAGACCACATGTTGAATCGTGTTGCTCCCAAGCAAAGTGAAACCTTTCTCTCCAGTTAGCCTCATGGATTAGTGGTTGTCTTATGGTTACACAGCAGTTATGAGAAATGAGACGCTACTCATTGCATCAGTTGGGGTTACATAACTTGTTGCCAGCTGAAAGATAATCACCCATGCAGTAATTATCCAATAGAAGGCTTGCACCTATTTGTTTATTTAAATCCAGGTGGCAACTTTTTTTTTAAATATTTTCTTGGCCAGAAGGCTGAAGACTTCACCGTTTGATAAAATTCTGCAAATTGAAATTCTATGGGTCACTGCATGTTAACTCGCCCAGCTATCAGTTCTTGTGGATTCCCCGGAAAAGAATCATGCAAAAACTAGTCTTGTTTACTTGCAACTATCCTAAAACTCCACTTCCTATTGCTTTTTTGTTTTTACTATTCTCTTTTAATATTTTAAGTTTGACAATCAAGTATATCTAATCTCTTACTTTTTTTTTCCTTAACTGGGTTGAAATTTGCCCACAAACCTCAAAAACACATTGAATAAAATGTCTGAAAGGGTGTGGGAGTGAATGTGTGGATATGAATAGACATATCACAGTCTAGGTGTGTGATAAGATGCTGTGTAGAGAATCCAGTTCATTGCTCAAAGCAGAGGTTATCACTGTCTCTAAATCTGACTAACACACAAGAGATTTAGAGCGCACACGTCCTGATATGGTGTTTGCTTTTCTTCTTATATTATCTGTAGTCAGAAGGGATCTTCTGACTTGTGGACACACTGTATGTGCTGTAAACATAAAAGTTTCTTTTTGATTGAAATCTCGGGCAGCAGCAGTATCATACAAAATCTCCTTCTTTTATTGTTCTCAAAAAACAAAACAAACAAAAAGAAGTGTCTAAACCATGAACTGACCATTTAAAACAGTCTTCTTCATCATATTGTTCACATTTAAACATTGCAAGACCAAGACAACACCTAACACAATACAAGTTATTGAGACATTGACATTTTATGTGGTATACCCATCACACTTTGTTAGCTTTTGTTTCAATAAAAATTTGAGATCACAGATTTGCCACTGCATCCGTCCACTTAAAATTCTCTGTAATCATGATATAATATCTGTGTAGCATGATCTTTTTAGATTTTTTGTAAATTAAACCACAAAGTTGAATAACCCTTTCTTTTTGCAAGTAGTGTACTTTGCTGGTATGCCTGCTATTCATTGACTCACACAAAGTGGACAGTTGACACAAAGGAAAAATAGAAAATGGATTGTGTCAGGGCTGCACCTCTTCCTCCGGCCCGCTCTTCATCTCCCGAGTATTAGGACTGGACTACACCACCCACAACGCACCGGGAGCTGTCATTATCAGGATCACCTGCAGGCCCTCATCAGACTAATAGTCTTCACCTGGACACAGCCCTATATATACCTTCTGCTTACCCTCTTTCAGTGTCTAGTCTTGCCTTTGCTGGTGCTTTCATTCTGCTGACCACCTTCATTAAATCATCTTACCTGCAACCTGCGCTTGTGTCCAGCCATCCCTGTGTCAGCCGTTACAGAAGACTAGACCTACCATGGACGCAGCGGGTGGTTCTTCATCTGGAGAGCCGTCTTCGGCCCCAGCTTCGGTTCCCGATCCAGCCACCGTCCTGCCTCAGTTTACGGCAGCCATCATCGCGCTGGAACAGACACTGGGAAGGCAGGAGTCCGTGCTGACTGATCTTCTCCGACATCTCCAGGTCCGGCAGCAGCCACCACCGACAGCTGTGGGAGCCACTGCCCCACCTCCGGCACCGGAGGCGGCTGCCTCATCATCGCCTCGAGCAGCTGTGTCTCCAGTCAGACTTCCGGAGGTTTTTCACGGCGGGGCTACCGACTGCGCGGGATTCCTGCTTCAGTGTGATCTATACTTCGCCTACCATCCGGGTCTCCAGGATCAGGAACGGATCGCCACTGTGATCTCTCTGCTGGGTGGACGTGCACGGGAGTGGGCCACCGCCAGCTGGAATAACGGTGGGAGGAGACTGTCGTCTTATCCGGATTTCCTTCGGCTGTTTCGAGCCGTCTTCGACCACCCACCGGAGGGTCGAGAGGGTGGTGAACGCCTGCTTCGTCTCCAGCAGGGTTCCCGCTCTGCAGCCGAGTACGCCCTGGACTTCCGCACTACAGCAGCGGCAAGCGGATGGAACGAGGCGGCGCTCGTCACCGTCTTCCGACAGGGACTCCGCCCCGCCCTTCAGAAGGAGCTGGCTTGCCGGGATGACACCCTCTCTTTGGACTCTCTCATTACTTTAGCCATCCGTCTGGACAACCTGCACCGCGAAAGACATCTCGCCCCTAACTACCCCTCTCATATGGCGGACTCACAGGAGGAACCCATGCAGTTGGAAAGATCCAGGTTATCCACAGCGGAGCGGCGCCGCCGCAGAGAGAGAGGATTATGCCTATATTGTGGTGAGGAGGACCACCTTCAACCGGATTGCCCTCACAGACCTCGGTCCGGAAGGGATAAGCAGGACCGGGCAGCGGTTCCTGATCGGGTGAGTGCATCTCCTCCCTCTTACTGCTTGGATCAGTTTTCCATCCCCGTGCATATATCCTATGGTAACCAGAACTGTTCTCTTCCTGCTTTAATTGACTCCGGAGCGGCGGGTGACCTCATCTCCCCTATCCTGGTGAATCGGCTCCGCCTACGGCTCCTTCGCCTCCCTACTCCGGTGGCCATCCGAGCTATCGATGGGAGACCAATCAGCAGTGGGACTGTTACCCACTTCGTGGGCCCTCTCCAGCTCTCTGTTGGCTCTCGTCGGGAGGAGATCACCCTGTTTGTCCTCCCTAAGTCCCGTCACCTCCTGGTTCTGGGCCTCCCCTGGCTCCGCCGCGCCTCTCCCACCTTTCAGTGGGGGTCCGGTACTGTGTGTTTCCCTGCTATGCCACCGGCTCCTCCTGTGACTTTGGACTGCGCTTCCACCTCCATAGAAAGCCCGGTGGTGGCGTCGGCTTCTGCGGTTCCCAGGGAGTACCGGGACCTGCTAGAGGTGTTCAGTAAGCAACGGGCCACCTGTCTACCTCCTCACCGTGCCAGCGACTGCAAGATTGAGCTTCTCCCAGGGACTTTACCACCGCGCAGTCGCATTTATCCCCTCACACAGTCGGAACAGAGGGCCATGGAGACATATGTGGAGGAGGCGCTGCAACAGAAGTTCATCCGTCCATCTTCTTCTCCAGCATCTGCCGGTTTCTTCTTCGTGGAGAAAAAGGATGGGGGACTTCGGCCCTGTATTGACTACAGGGGTCTCAACGCAATCACCGTAAAGTACAGGTATCCCCTTCCCTTGGTTCCCAGCGCTTTGGATCAGTTACGTGGTTCTACTGTCTACACCAAACTGGACCTCCGCAGCGCTTACAACCTGGTACGCATAAGGGAGGGCGATGAATGGAAGACAGCATTCAGCACGCACTCTGGACATTTTGAGTACTGCGTGATGCCGTATGGTCTGGCCAATGCACCCTCCGTCTTCCAAAGCCTAATCAACGATGTGTTACGTGACATGTTGGGCAAGTTCGTGATTGCTTATATCGATGACATCCTCATCTACTCTAAATCCAGGTCTCAACATGTTAAGCACGTCCGACAGGTACTGGACCGACTTCTTGCCCACCGGTTGTTTGTCAAGGCGGAGAAATGCCTGTTCCATTCTCCAACCGTGAAGTTTCTGGGTTACGTCATCGGCCCGGAGGGTGTGAGGATGGATCTGGACAAGGTGGAGGCTGTCACTGCCTGGCCGACTCCGCGTACTGTGAAGGAGCTTCAGAGGTTTCTAGGTTTTGCTAACTTCTATCGACGATTCATCCGGGACTTTAGCTCTGTGGCTTCTCCTCTCACCTCCCTGCTTAAAGGCAAGCCTCGTACGCTGGTGTGGAATCCATCTGCACAGGCGGCGTTCGTGGACCTTCAGACACGGTTCACCACGGCGCCAATCCTGCGTCTACCAGATCCCAGTCTGCCTTTTGTGGTGGAGGTTGACGCCAGTGAATCGGGTGTCGGGGCGGTCCTGTCTCAACGCTCCGGTGAGCCACCCAAGTTACACCCCTGTGCTTACTTTTCCAGGAAACTGACCTCGGCGGAACGCAACTATGACGTGGGAAACCGTGAACTTCTGGCCGTGAAGTTGGCTTTGGAGGAATGGCGCCACTGGTTGGAGGGGTCTTCACATCCCTTCCAGGTCCTCACTGACCACCGGAACTTGGAATACCTCCGCACGGCCAAACGCTTGAACCCCCGCCAAGCTAGGTGGTCTCTGTTGTTCTCACGGTTTGACTTCACCATCTCTTACAGACCAGGGAGTCGGAACGTTAAAGCCGATGCTCTGTCTCGTCGTGATGTCCCGATGGCGTCTTCAGACGAGCCCGTCCCCGTTCTCCCGGCCACGGTGTTCGTTGCACCCATCGTATGGGACCTGGATGCGGACATAGAACGGGAATCCCGCCTGTCGCCTGCTCCTCCTTCTTGTCCGGTTGGCCGCACGTTCGTGCCTCAGTCCCTGCGTGACCGGATCATCAGGTGGGCTCACACATCCGCTTCTACAGGCCATCCCGGATCAAGACGCACGACTCAGCTGCTCACCCAGAAGTACTGGTGGCCCAACATGGTTGCGGAGATTGACCAGTACGTCCGGTCTTGCTCCTTGTGCGCCACGACGAAGTCACCGCGCCATCCGCCGGCTGGGAAGCTGATGCCCTTGCCTGTTCCCCGGAGGCCCTGGACGCATATAGCGGTTGACTTCGTCACTGACCTTCCGGTCTCGGACGGACATACGGTGGTGTTGGTGGTAGTAGACCGGTTCTCCAAGTTCTGCAAGTTCATCCCTTTTTCTAAACTCCCTACTGCCTTCCAGGTTGCTGAGTCCATCTTCAACCACGTGTTCAGGAACTTCGGCCTGCCGGAGGACATCATCTCTGACCGGGGCCCCCAGTTCATATCTCGTGTGTGGAAGTCCTTCCTCCATCGCCTGGGTGTTTCGGTCAGTCTGACTTCTGGTTATCACCCGGAATCCAATGGTCAGGCGGAGCGCACTAACCAAGAGTTGGGGAGGCTACTCCGGGCTCATTGCACTCGTAACCAGCATGACTGGGCCAGGTTCCTGCCATGGGCGGAGTTCGCCCAGAACTCCCTCCGGAATGCTTCCACGGGCCTCACGCCCTTCCACTGTGTGTTGGGCCGTCAGCCCCCTCTGTGTCCCTGGCATCCTGATCCTGAGGGGGGCCCTGCTGTGGATAACTGGTTCCGTCGGGCGGAGCGCGTCTGGGGCTCGACCCACCACCAGCTGCGACGTGCCATCCGCCATCAGAAGATCCAGGCGGACCGTCGGCGTTCAGTGGCCCCTGTCTTTCGCCCTGGGGACCGGGTCTGGCTCTCGACTCGGGACCTGAGGCTTCGCCTGCCCTGTCGGAAGCTGAGTCCCCGCTTCATCGGACCCTTCAAAGTCTTGCGCCGGGTTAATGAGGTGTCGTACACTCTGTTGCTCCCCTCTCAGTATCGTATTTCACCTACCTTTCATGTTTCTCTCCTTAGGCCGGTGGTCCAGGGTCCCCTCGCCGATGAAGTTCCGCCGGATGACCCTCCCCCGGCCTTGGAGGTTGAGGGCTCTGTGGCGTACTCGGTCCGGTCTCTCCTGGACTCCAGGCGTCGTCAGGGTCGGCTCGAATACTTGGTGGACTGGGAGGGTTACGGGCCGGAGGAACAGAGTTGGGTCTCCCGGGAGGACGTCCTTGACCCGGATCTTGTTCGGGACTTCCACCGGGCTCGGCCGGATCGCCCTGCCCCTCGTCCTCGCGGCCGTCCTCCGGGTGTCCGGTGTGGCACGTCGGGAGCCGTGCCTCAGAGGGGGGGCTCTGTCAGGGCTGCACCTCTTCCTCCGGCCCGCTCTTCATCTCCCGAGTATTAGGACTGGACTACACCACCCACAACGCACCGGGAGCTGTCATTATCAGGATCACCTGCAGGCCCTCATCAGACTAATAGTCTTCACCTGGACACAGCCCTATATATACCTTCTGCTTACCCTCTTTCAGTGTCTAGTCTTGCCTTTGCTGGTGCTTTCATTCTGCTGACCACCTTCATTAAATCATCTTACCTGCAACCTGCGCTTGTGTCCAGCCATCCCTGTGTCAGCCGTTACAGATTGATAATTTAGAGGGAAATGAATGAGTCCTCAATGGGCAGCAATGGAATCAGAAAAGCATATTGACTGTCAGTCACAGAGGGAAGAAACAGCTGATGTGAGAAAAGAACAACACTTGATAAGTAAAAGAGAATGATGGACTTTCAGCAGGTTTGTATTTGCAAAAGGGCAACATGTTACACATCTAGCTCTGCCTGGGGAAGACTGATATTTCACAGGTGAAGACAGATAATATTTAGCTGTTGGGGTTCTGTTCCAGACCAAGGGAAATGAGAAACTCTGAAATGTTATCGCTCTACACACAGAACCACAGAGAACTAGCTTTTTGTTTAAGAGGAAATGTCAGCTCATATCTATATTTTTTTTGTTTTGTTTTGTTTTTTACTTTTTTTAAACTACATAAACAATGTCTTACATCAGTTGATGAGTAAAATGTGTTCAAGCTATACTGATGAAAGAGAGCTTATTCTGGTTTCCATGTATGTAAGTTGTTGCCTGCAGGGCAGCATACGTTGCCCCAAAACATCTTTCAATTGCTTACCAGTAATGATGCTTTCACAGGTGTGAAACGTATCCATCCCATTTACACTGATGCACCCACATACCATCACAGACACTGGCTTTTGAATTGTGCACTTATACAAAATCAGGTGGTCCCTGTCATCTTGTAGGCCACATGCTTTTCCAAATGATTTAATTGTTTTAATGTGTGAGTGTGTATGAATTTATTTATGGACAGTACAGTGGCCTTTCTGCCACAGTTTGAGTGTTCTCCTCGTGTATGCGTGGGTTCTCTTCGGGTACTCTGGCTTCCTCCCACCATCCAAAGGTTAATTGGTCACTCTAAATTCTGCCTAAGAGTGAGTGTGAGTGACTGTTTGTCTCTTTGTGTTGGCCCTGCGATGGACTGGCGACCTGTCCAGGGTGTACGGGCCTCTGTACTGTTAATTGCTGGGATATGTCATTTATTTATTTTATTTTTATTATTATTTTTTATTAATTTATTTATTTATTAGTAGACTTTTAACTTGCATTTGTCGATAATGCAATAAACTGTCAAAATAGCAGAATTCTGGATGTAAAGATCAGACAGAATACTTGAGGTGCATGAACAATGATGCTTTTTGCCAAAGACAGTCAGAAGCAGTTAATCAAATTAAGCTCCTCTGAACACTGCTGAATAGATGGATGGGCAAGCTGGCAAGAAGGTGAGCTGGCAGGCAAGTAGTCCAGAAGTGTTTCAGGTCCACAGGTCTGAATGTTCAGCGACAGGAGAGACCTCAGGATGACTGGGTATGAATGTGGCTCATTGAAGGAAAATCTGGAGAGTTTTATTCTAGCAGCAGCCGGTAAATACAGCTGGTAAAGGGCTTCAACACATTCTGACCAGGTTGTTACAAACACATAATTAAGCAGGGCAGATTTAAACAAGTCAACTAGACACTGAAAAGTACAAAGCTGGATATGCCCCAGTTGAAAGCTCAACAATCTGTCGCTGTGTGAGGTAAAGAACAAGGTTGATAAAGGGAAAAGCAAACAGAAGGGCAGACAACTGTATCCAGAGACTCGTATTTTGCTTTCATACAAAGATTTCCTCTACAGAATCCTGATTGTGTTGAATGTTTACTGTGTTTTTCCAAGCAGTGAGCTTGATCGTTTCTTTTCCATTTTCTTTTATTTTTAATGTTAAATTATGCTTCTTGTATTCCATAAAGCACTTTGAATCACCTCGTCGTTGAATTGTGCAATGCGATACACTTGCCTTGCCTTTCCTTAAATTGGAAAACTTTTTTTTTTTTTTCCATTGAGTGGTGTACTCTTCCTCCAACTCTGGGATTCTTTTCATACACTGACCTGTTCACAATAAAATAGGATTTAAATGTTTCACAAACAACGCATATCATTATGGGTTTTTTTTCCCCTTCTTCTTCTTCTTTTAAGTATATTTTTGTAACTACTAGCTGTGAACTTTGACCCCCTGCATCATCCATGGCTACATCCAAAAACCTGAGGGTAAAGGAAGAAAGGAAGGATCAAGGAAAGAATGTGTTGAGCAAAGATTGAAGAAATAACAAAAAAACAAACATGTTGTTGCCTCCAGCAGCTGATAGTGGATGGAGGGTATTTTGAAATATTAAAGTCAAAGAGTTGTTACATGTGCAGGTCAGACTTATTGATATGCAAGCAGTGCAACAGTTTTTGAAAAATTGATGTTCAAAATAGGAGTGAGGTGGATGAAATGGATGAGGTACAGAAGGAGGGAAACTAGTGTCAAAACTGGGAGAGCAGGAAGGAAAAAGGGGGATGACAGAGATGACTTGAGACTGTGTAAAAAAAAATGTGTGTGTGTGTGTGTGCAGAATATTTCTTAGCTGAAAGAAGAGCAAAGAATAAGACATTATTTTTAACCTTAAAATACGTTTTTACTGTTCAAATGTCCAAATACCTTTAGTGATAGTTAAATTATACCACTGTTTTGCAGCTGATCTGTGACAGAAGATGACACAGAGTAATTTCTGAAACTTTCTGTTCTTTTCCAGACACGGCCACTATTTCCCAGAACAAGCCATCTGCGTATAATGTTATTTTCTCAGAACTGGTCATTGCCTGTGTGTAGACAAAAATGACTATGAGTACCAAACAATGTTTATTTTATCATCCAGTCTGGAGAGTTTTATTACCTTGACTGACTGAGTGACTTTTTCCTTTGGTTACATAATGTGGCTCCCATTTGTCTTTCATCATTGTGACTTTGATGTAGATGGTGTGCTGCATGATTATCTTCTCACTGACTTCATGGTCTCAGCTGCTGGACACAGCCTGCAGAGCCTCTCTTATACTGAAATCTGAGAATCATCAAACTATCAAGCACTCACTCAGAGACACAGCCAATGAATTTGGGGTTTATGTAGGATATGTGGTGGTTGTCTTTCATATAACTAATTCTAATGTAGTTTGACAAAACATACAGTTAATTTGACTCAGCAGTGAACTAGACATGATTTCACTATTCAAGGCTATACATAATATACGAAAAATTCCATTAGTTGTGTTATTATCTCCCTAATAGTATTATGCAGTTATACAGAAATATAACACAAATAAAGGCAAGCAGAAAAAATATTCCTGGAATTTGACTAATGGGTACAATAAAGAAGGAACAACAGCAACTGACAGTCAGTGAGGATATGAAATCTTAATGAGGCTTTTTGTACTGGACTTCAGTGTCAGTGTCCTTAGAGCTTTAGTGCGTGACTTGTTGTGTAACTTCAACTTTGAAATTTTGATTCAGAAGCTTGGTCCTCTGAATTTCTTTTACTTCTTTTCTCTTCTTTTTTATTTTATTTTATTTTATTTTTACTTTTAAATGACTTGTTACATTAAACTGATGCTGGCCCACCTATACATTCGCTTTGCAATTGTGTACTACTGCATCTGCTGTAGGTCAGAGTTTTAAAATCTAAGTTAAATTTAAATTAACTCTGATATACATACAGAACTAAATAGGCAAGTACAAAAGAAATAAAAGATCCTAAACCAGTAAATAATGCTAATGTTGCTAATGTTGGCAGTTATGAGGGATACTGTTTCAGCAGGAGTTAGACAAGCAGTATTAAATCTGTTCTGGGCCATATTTATTTTAAGATAATGACCATTTACCTTGTAGTAAAATGATATGGCAGCACTGGTTCTGCTATAGTGTGGATATTTAAAAAGTAAAACTCTTAGTGTAACATGTATATTAAAATAGACTGCAATGATTTAAAAATAATTCCTAACTCATATAATTGAAATAAATTAAATACAAAGCTAAGTAAAAATTAATTTTGTTTATTTGTTTGTTTTAAACATTCACCAGGTGTCATAAAACTTGAGACGGGTATGATTTCCTCCTGTGTTACATCACTATTCCTTTAATCATCACTGTTTGGGAGCTGATAGGACCAAATGCTATAATTGTTTAAAAAATGTTTATGCATTCTTACTTGATATACAATTGCAGCTTCTTAGTGATTCAGCCTCCTTTGTTGTGTTTTTCTTTACATGTTTTCGCTAAAAAAGAGAGCGAGGCTGTAGTCGGGCACATTTAGCAGAATTTGACAACCTATTCTCACTCCCCACTGGTCATATATACAGATACTGTCTCTACACCCTTTCACATCAGTTTGCAATATACAGGCTACTCCTTTGGGGTTATTATTTCACCTGAAGGCTTGTTTGATAGACCCCAGCAGAATTCATTCAATAAATAGACACCAAGAGCCCACAGCCAATTTTCTCTCCAGGTGACGTCACACTTAGGGGATGGATCACTATTGTTACCAAGGAGTATGCTGCAGAGGTGAGGAGTGTGTTGTCCAAGAGTTCTTTAGTCTCTTATGTACCACAAGGACACAAAGAATCAGTGGCAACAAATGGCCTCCTGCTGAGTCTCTTCCTGTTGAGAGGGTCTGGGCAAAACAAGCACTTCAGCACATCACAGAGATGACATCCAACTGCCGGGTAGGATCTACAATCTGTACCTGAAAACATAAATTTACAGGGAAAAGGAGAGTAATCTGTGCATTATTAAGTACAGTAAAAATTGTAAACAGTGTTTGTATTAGGTCATTTCATTTTAACATTTTTCTAGCTCACCTACTGTAGGTGTTGTAATGTTTCAAACACCCGCTTATCTATTTAAAATATCATAAATATAAGCTATGCTTCTACTAAGCATTTGAGTTTCATGCATCAAAACATAACAGAGTCAATATTACATTAAACAACAATTAAAATATATGACTCTCACTGACAAACCCAGCAGTTACTCTTTAGAAAAAAGTGTTGATGTTGCAACAAAAACAACAAACCAAAAACACAAGAAAGATGAGAGTTACGGAATAGTTTAACAAGACATTCAATAACAGTTTATTATCAGTTTGGTGCACAAGAGCCCCAACTTTTGCTCATGAATGAGTGTAATTTAATTTTTTTGCATAAGGTTTTCCGAAAGAAGTAGTTTTGGTGTCTATACCTAGCCAAATGGAGAATTTAAAAGGGGAGATTAAAAAATTTGGAGTATTAATAAAAAGGACATTTTTTAAACTTTTTTTTTATTTTGGAGTTGTTAATAGTCTTCCACTACCCTTCCGACCTCCATAAATAAAACCTTTTGCTATTTCTTGAAAGGTGCAGATGTAGGTCAATACTTACTGAGTTGCAGTAAATGTGTACTCTTGATGACCTATAAGAACTTTTGTTGTTTTGTTTTTGTTATAACAGCAGAACTTATTCTATCTCTGATGCAGTGGATCTCAAGGCCCTGTGGATCACAACTCCTCATTACTGTTTTTATTGCAGTAGTTTCTGACTTTAACACTTTGACACTGTTTTTGATGGCACTATGAAATTTATTCTGCACATTCTTAGGACTTTACCATGCAGAATCCTGGGGTAGAGAAAGTCCACTTCACAACTTCATGTTCTAGCCCAGAGTGTTTTTTTTTTATGGCACCAGAAACACATCCCAGCAAACAGATACCGACACACTGACCATCTAAGAATCTGCCTAAGGCTGGGCTCACACCAGAAGACTTTTAAAAGATTTACACAAAACTCTGAAAAACTACCAGCTCACATCTAAAGACCAATGTTTAGAGTCTTAAGTCTCAGCCTAGTCTCAGAATGAGATTTGACAAAGACTGTGAATCTTGTAGGGTCACAAATTACAAGACTGCAACTAGATTCTTGTAGCATTTTTTGTGACATGTTGGACAGTTGATTTCAAACAGGGCTGTTCTGCCTACAGTAAAGCAAACAAGGGGAGAGTTTCACTCCAGGAGGGAATTACACACCATCATCATTAAGTGTGGCTTTACATCTCCACCAGGTGTTACACCGACTCATCAGAATCTGGAGGGATGAATGAGTTTTCTATTCTTCTTTCACTTGTTAGATCATTATACTGTAACACATAAATGATTCACAGCAGACGTTTACTTCTTAATAACCATCCGCTCATTTGATATTGTCGCAGATCCAAGACTAGGGAAAGACTGACGTTAAACTGTGCAGATTACCAGCTTACACCCAACGACCGACATGACAGGAATGCGCTGTGACTCCAATAAAACTCCTAAGATTTCCTAAAGACATCCGTTGTTAGTCTGCGACCGTGAAAATCGTTCAGTGTGAGTCCAGCATAAGTTTAGTAGTGTCACTTTAAAGATTTTGTCCAGATTGTGTTAACTGTATTATTGATTTTGTAACAATATGATAAAAGTCCTAAAAGTATGAATGTAGGTGGAGAAACTTACTAATTTTTTACTTGTTGCTCTCTTTACTACAGAGTCATATTACAGACCATCTAACAGTTATAGCAGTAAGTTGCAATATAGCCAGTAAACTTTTTATGTTGTTGGGATTGAATCAAAATTATCATGTAATTGTAATTAGGCAGATATATCATTTTATATGCAGTCTTTACATTTTTCTCACTTTCTTACATTTAAATGAATAGCTAGTTATTGTTATGTGTAGGGGCGGAGGTGAGGACCCAAATACAGGCAGTTCAGGCAGGAGGCAGAAAGGTGCTGGTAACAGGGTTTATTTCCCAAAAACTCAGGAACAGGTAACCACACATTACAGGGAAGAAACCATAAGGATCCGACAAGGAGTAATTGAAAAAGCAGGACTTAAATAAACTGACTGACAAATTAAGCACCGGTGACATGTATGAGCAATCAAATAAGGCGCACTAACTAACAGAAACCAAAAAAACACAAAACCAAGCCCTGAACACCAAAAACCAAGAACAAAATCTAGAAACATGAAACTAAACACATGAAGTCAGAACAGGAGCCATAAACCATGACAGTTATTGCATTTCGCTTTTAATAACATTTTGCACAGCACTTGCAGGCCATTCAAAGTTTGTTTTAAAGTATGTAAATACCAAGTACTATTTTGATGTAAATTTACATTAACTACAGTAGCACTCCTTACAGTACACACTTTAGTATAAAATATCACTGCTCTAACATTGAACATTTAGCAACATTTCAGTGTCAGTAATGTATCTCTTAATGTTTTAAAATGTATATTTAGCCAAATTTGGTTCTTCAATGAAACAAAAAAAGAAAAAACAAAAAAACAAACAAAGGAATCCCTCCAGTTTGCTGTTGTCGACACAAATGACATGAATGATGTACGTCACCACGTCTGAGCAAAACTGCTGAAGAGCTCTGTCCATGGTGCTGAAAAACTCAGCTTATTTTCCTATAAGCTTTAATCTAATTCCACAGTTAAGTGAAGTACTACCTAGGTGAAGTATTGAGTTAAAAATAAATAAATAGTTGCATTAATTTTTTTGGTTGTGAGCCCTCAGTCTTCTTCATTTGAATAAGAAACAAATTTATTTAAAGAGAAGAAGGTCAGATCTTCTTTTATTTTTCCTTCAAAAGGTGAATTAGGTTTTTCATTCAGATAGAACAGTCTTTGAACACCCTCAGCATGAAAGTCTGTGTTTTTAATTAACGTCTAGCTTTTTACATGCAACACATAATGGCAAGCTATGTGACCTGAATGTACATAAGAACAACTCAGCCACTCATAGATGTAGCTGCATCCCAATATATATTTTAAAATGTAAATGTTACCTCATCGCATAAGCATTTGCTTTTAAAATGTAAATTAATAAAAATAGAAAATTGTGAAATGCTTGTATTTTCTATTTAATTAAACTGTTTTGATAATGTTGTGCACAAGTTTTGCATGTTTATGATTATGAGGCTACAGGAGGACGTGGACATAGCAGAATATGTCTTATCTGATCCAGTATAGTCTAAGAACTTTTAACTTCTCTACTCTCTCAATAGAGGTATGTCAGAGTTAAGGATAAAAAAAAAATAATAATAATAATATAATTTTTCATCATGTCAAGCAAACCCTTCTCACCTTTACAAAAAACAACCAAAGAAAAGATGATGATCTTAAAATTTCTTGAACTTAAATAAATGGCTTTTAATATTTGCTTAATTTTCTGTGTTGTCTCCACAAGTCAGAACACAAATCTGATCAATGTATAGTTTCTTCTTTTCACACATTTCACCATATCCTAATCTAGTCTCTCTAGCACCAAATATATCTATTTCTCCCACACATCTTGTTTCTTATTTAGGCTTGAAAAACGATGCAGCACCTTATCAAAAAGAGTAGAGTAAGAGTAGAGCAGCTCGTCTGGTTTAAGCGTCAGTGCTCCTAAATTATAGTTGTGGCTTCTTCAGTTTGGCACAGGAGTGTCTGCCTTGTCACAGTGTCAGTAAATGGACACAGTGACTGTTCTGTGTTCTCTGTTTAGATGGAAATGCACCAGACTTCACTGCATTAATGCAGCTGGCTCGACTGTGTGCAGCAGAATGAGTTGGATTAATCTTTCACAGCTTAAACGCTATGTCCAAACATCCTACAAATATTTTATTTAACCAATTATTTAACATTAAAACAGTTTCATTTATTCACTTTACTTGGAATCAAAGGTTTGTGCACAATATGAAAACCTATTGACCACAGTTCTCTACAATCACCAAACATTTCTTTGCAGTTTGCTACAAGCTTTCTAAGCTGTGTGCTATTTTCAGTTATAAGCATATGGGGGTGAATGAAGATGATCCAAAAGCGTATCATGAGTTCTGCTTTCATTCACTGTCCTTTTGTTAAAGCTGGTGTGTTTTTAGCTTCATGATTCATCTGAACGAAGCACATTCACATTCAGCTTTGCTGACATTTACTGAAAGGGATAGGGCTGTGTATCCATGAATATTTTCTTTGTGAAATGATGAAGAGAAGGCCTGCTGTTGCTGAACAAGTAAAACTGATTTTATCTGTGGAAAAAGCCCTTCATGCTGTGGTTTCTTTCTAGCCATTATTTTCCCATCAAAGACCTCTTTTTTTTATCATGTCTTCTCTCTTTACATCTTTACACGATTCTGCAGTGTATGTCTGGATATGTGGTTTCAGTGTGTGTTAGTTTTTTTTTTCCCAACTGAAATCTATTTCACAAACTTTGACTGTGAGTGACTTCCAGATCACCCAGTCACTGTTGTGTCTAAATTTTCCACCAGAGCACCTCTGGATGTTAAAACCAGTCAAACAGAACACACAGACAGCTTCTCCCTCTCACTGGGATTTTTCTGTTGTTACTGGTAAGTAGAGACACCTTGACACAACATTTACTGTCTTATTTTTGTGAAATCTTTCCTGTCTCTTATTCTTTTCTCTCTTGCTCTATCCTTTAGTTTCTGCTTGGTGCATTAATAACTTTTTAGACCAATGGAAAAGACCATTAATTCAAGACCCACATGCATACACATTCAACTGGTTAATCACTTAAGGGGTTTCTACAGTGAAAAAGAAATTGCCATGCATTAGCAATTACATAATGCAAAATTACTTAGCCTTAGACCTTGATTAGAGCCTTGATTTAATCTGTATGTGGGTATGCACATGCGTTCCACACAACAGACAGCAGTCTTTTCATAATCCAATTAGCTGATTTTGCAGAATGTCCTCCCAATAAATGAGCCCATGTTTTTTTTTTTTTTCCTGCAGGCATTAACAATCTATAAATGCATACAAATTGTATGAAACCCAGCTGTTTAGGAAGCAACTGTATATGAAGTATAAAAATGGTGATAGTGGCTAAGAACATTCAGTGTTTGTTAGTATTAACCAAGTAATACTAGTGGCCGAGCACAACAAAGACTCAAATTTGTTTATCAAATAAAATTAAATTTTAAAGTGATTTGAAGTGACAACAAAGACAGGGTGAAAGTTTCATAATTAAAAGCATGTAATAGAACTATTAATTCCTCTTAATTCACCCTTAAGAGGACCACATGGCTTATAAAAGAAAACACTTAAGAATGGCTCATAGATGTAATTTGAGATGCATTTCCCACCTCTTACCTGTACACAGAGTATTTTAGAAGGTGTTTCTATGAGACTGCACATTAAGAATATGAAGAAAATAATATTTCAAGATCTCAAAGTGGTTTAAATCCTGTGACCATGTAAATGGTATGTTGTAGCTCACATTAAAATCTACCAGTTATAACCCACCATTTAAAGTTAATTTAATGTCCACTGCAGTGGTACTATAGCTGTTTTAGCCATTATCCTTCCATTTCATTTATTTAGCCAAAGGTCTTTAACATGGGCTGAAAACAAAACATTTTCCATCTCTTTTTTAACAAGAGACAAAGAATTGAACCAAGTTCAACTTGGGATGGACAGCTAGAGTTAGTTCTTCACCATATGATTGCTTGTTTATTGTTTTTTTAATGTAGATAATGAGAACAATAAACTTTATCCCATCACTTACATTGAAAATGCATGCATCACAGAATTATTACAAGTTCACAGTTTTCATTGGATTTTCTGTCTATTTCTGCAACAGTTACATTAGAAAGAAAGGAATTTAAAGCAAAAATAGAGGAAGCAAAACACTCTTGCAGGCCTAATTTGGGCATATGGTTATTGTTGTGGGACTGTGGAGTTATTCTGCTGTATCATTTCTTCTTTGCAGCTGTGATGATAAACATTTTTAAAAACAGAGAAAATGCAGGTAGATTGGAAAAACTAAACCGACAAAGTCCCTGCAAGCAAATTTTGTTCCTAAAAGAAGTATCTGTGTGGGTGGGTGGCTGTTAGTGAAATAAATAGAAAAAGATTGTTTAGGTAGAAAATAACTGATGAGGCTAGAAAAGATGTTTCGTGCCAGACAAGGAAAGGACTGCGGATACCTGACACTGCAATATTTGTGTGTGCATGTTTCAGCGGTAAATGGCTGCATTTCTCACTGGTGTGAGGAGCTTCTCCAGATTAAATATTAAGGATCAACAGAAAAGTGTTTGTTGTTTGTGTCACAGTAATTCCAGAGCTCAGCACACTGAAACTTGAAGAAGCCTAAAAAATTAAAGTGAAGTATATGTGATATCATTCACTATATTCTCCTGGTTCAATTACTAAGGATGTTCCACATTGCACACTGTGAGAGAAACTAAAAAATCAATATCCATAACGAGGGATGAAGAAAAAGTCCATTTTCAGATGCATCATGATGCAGACCTGGACAATTCTGAAACCATGTACAAATGTTAAAAATCAGTTCTTTAACTGTTAATTAATAATACATAGAATTGACTTCATTGTCATTTCACAGAATGTTACAACACAATTTGTTCTGAATTCCCTCCCCCATAGTACAATAAGTTAATGTTGAGGAATGCAAAAGGTGGAACTAAAAAATGTTAAAGTCCACCACCCCCACCGTCTCTGGTGGGCATGTATAATAACATTTAAGACTTAACATTAAGATTTAACATCTTAACATTTCAGAAAGAGAATAACATTTAAGTTTAAGCAACAGATCCAAAGGCTCCTCTTGGCAAAGTAAATTTGTTCAGCACAACACGGCAGCCAGCCCTTCATTCTGCTGTCATGATGCTGGACAGGACAGGTTAAAAAAAATATATAAATTAAAAAAGCTAGGGTGTGGCTGTAGTTAGGCTTCTGTGAGTGGCTTCATATGCTCTCGATTAGCTTCTAGTGAACCAAATACAAGAAGCAAACTACAAGATGTGGGTTCAACTCAGGGCATTGTGGGTAAACACAACCAAAACAAACACGCGTCAGATGACAGGCGGCTCTGGCCAGAAGAAATTAATCGCAATCACGCGTGGATGAATGTGGCTAAGGTTCTGACAGAGAAGACTGCTAGGATCGGATGTTTTGAACAAAATGTTTTGCTCCATGTTGTGGAAAAAGAAGCTGCCCTGCATTAACCAATAGATGAGCCGGTTTTCTTCTTTGTTGCTTGTCACAACAAATATGAGAAACCACGTTAAATGTTTCCACTCAGAAAGTATTAGTAAGCAAGTAGTCACAAAGACAATAACAAAAAGCATCAAGATGCGTCAATAATTGTTTTCTAATCGCATCGCAGCCATTTGGATCATGATCAAATTGAATTGTAATGTGCCTAAAGATTCCCACCCCTATAACAAAAATTTTTAATCTGTACTGATATGCTATGGTTTTAGCATGGAGAGTGGTTTCAATAAGAGATGTACGTCTGTCAGCTCAGCAGCAGCCTTTAGGAAAAACTCCCTGCAGCACAGGATATCCAACACCTTGTCACAACAACTCAAGGTTTCCTGGCTGACCAGGTGGGCAGCATCACTGCTGTCACCCTGTCTTCTACTGAACAGGCAGACAGTGGCTAGACTGAGAGTGGTGGCCCACATTTTATACTTTCAGACATGTTGATTATTGATTTCTTTTCATCTTTTTGTTAAGATAGATTATCTATCTATCTATCTATCTATCTATCTATCTATCTATCTATCTATCTATCTATCTATCTATCTATCTATCTATCTATCTATCTATCTATCTATCTATCTATCAAGCACAGAGTTATATTTTCTCCAAAGTTAATTTGTGATAATGCATTTCTGTGAATCCACCAGTGGAAGGATGTGAATCACTGATCAAACCAGTTTGATTTGGCATGCTTGCTTGTCTTTCCAGTTGATTTCACATTGAAATCTATTCTCCCCGCATATACATTATCTTACAATTTTCTTTTCTTATGTAATGTGGCAATGTGTGTCATGATAATGTAGTGCAAAGTGTTTTTCTCAGGAAAGTTCACTTTTGCTATAAAACTAAATTGCACCTCAGGAGCGTTTTCACACATTAGAGAATATTAAAATCATTAAAATCCATTATACATTAAAATCCCAGCTGGCTAAATATGTCAACTAACAAGTGCAATTTTCAGCTTAATCTGAGATCACAACTGCAATTCACAACTGTGAACTGTGAGGGAGTCAGTGGGCATCCACATAAACAGAACTATACACCAGCCTTAAAAAGAGACAACGATTATGCCCGCTTGTTTTCACATTACATCCATCCATGTTTTATTTTCTATCACTTAACCAGATTCAGGTAATGCTGTCTAAGCAGAAATGCTCAACCCGTCTTCACTTCTGCCACCTACACTCCAACTCTTCCTGCAGGCATACTGAGGCATTTCTCATTTAACCACACCATCCAATCATTCCAACTTGTCCTGGATCTGCCTCATTATCTCCTCTTGGTCAGTTGAAACACCTCACCTGTAAGGCGCCCAGGAGGCATCAAAACAGATTCCACTTCATGTCAATATAATGTTTCATTCTTAGATTACCTCACATCAGCGTAGCCTCTTCCATTAACTAACAAACACTGTTAGATGAGGCTGACAGCTAAAACAAAAAAACAAGTAAAACAGCTGCTTATGTGGGGATTATATTTCCAAGTGTACAAAGGTCAGCAATGCCCAAACACCACATCCTGCTAGAATACTGAGAAGCAGGAGTGTAAAGATAATAAGATATTCTGGTTTGTCTGAATGCAAACAACAGCACTGCTGTTATTTCTGCTAGACAATCATCAGTAGTAGTAGTAGTAGTAGAAATGGGACCCTCTGCACATAAGTAAACAAAGCCTTTCATCTAAGGTTTTTCAACAGTCACTTTGTTTTTTGTTTTTTTTTGGAAAGTCTTTGGTTTAGCTTATGTTTGTTCTTATTGCTTCCTCAACACCATCGAGTCAGTTAAGGACACTTTAATCAACTCAATATCTCACCACAGTGCAGTAGTTTCTGAATTTTCATCCCAAATGCCAATGAAAGTTGACAAAACAGCAGAAAGAATTATGCTAATTTGGTGTCAGGTAAGGTTATGGCAAGAGTTCGTTATTTTTCATTGGGCCAACTTTGCTAACCAGTAAAAATGTTGAAACTCTCCACTAAGTCACAGAGGACAAAGGTTAAAGGAGTTTTAGAATTTAAGATTGGTTATTTTTTACATCGGAGTGAGGTCAAACTCTCAGGTATAGTTTTCTCATTCCTGTGCTTTTGATGATAATTTAAAAAAAAGATGATTTGGTTTGTCAGGTTTTTAAATACCCTGGCTGAGAGTGTTGTTACAGCCTCATTTAAATCACTTTATGACATGTTGGAATTCAGGGATGTCACTGTAGAGACAAAAACAAAAGGAGAGAGAACTTGATTATGCGCAGTGTTTTCTCATCTTTTAGCTGGTTTAAATGTATAGAACATGACAAATGACAGCTCACATAACAAAGGACTGTGGTGTCAGTCTGTGTGGGAGCAAGCGGTTGAAATTCTGTCACATTACATTAAGATGGCAGCTATAAAGAAAGCACTGTGATGAAAACACAGCTGACAGCAGGGAGGTAGTGTGCTCACAGAGGTGATGCAAGGCCAACTCCTTCAAGATTGAACTTTTGTATTTCACCACACAAGTATGTTTGTTTTAACTGAACATATAGGGCTCATTTTTCTATCCAGCTAAAGCCTGGTTCAGACAATATTCTTCACTAACATAACATGATTAGAGTAAAGCTATCAATTAAAGAACTAGCTGCTTAAACATGCCCATATGTGAACTCTTAACCAGTGATATTTAAATGTATGAATAGCACATCTACTTTGCAAAATAAATAGTTTCCTCACACATGTGAGTAGCAGAACCTGTGACTCAGTCCTCCTGTTCACTCAGAAATGTACACCCAGAGTCAGCCTGTCTATAAACAGAACAGTCAGCGGCATACAATAAGATTTTAACATGGTTTATCAAAAATAAAAAAGCATCAATGGAACCTAGGGTTTTCATGGGACATATTTTACAAGCTGCACCTTTTGTTTCAGAATTAAATTGCTCCCTTTCACACAAGCAAAAACCTTCAGATGTGAAAGCTGGATCGGAAGCAAGGTAACCATTTCAGTTTGGGTCATTCCAGGATTTTGACAAGACTTCCTCTGTGTTTTCTTGTTAGTAAGCTTTGGATCACTGTCATTTTAAAATGCAAACCTTTACCACACATCCTGACATCCAGAGCATTAAAAAAATGGTTTTCATTCAAATTTGCTCTGTAATTTTCCACTTGTATCTGTCCTTCTATCTTGACTAGTGTTTCAGATCCCACTGCAGGAAAACAGCCCTTTGACATTTTTAACCGTAGGGCTGGTTTTAATGAGGTCTGGTGTCTGGTTTACTCCACATGTGCATTTGAGAAGTGTGTGTTAAGCGGCAATAGATCCCTGGTGAGCTTTATGTTACCTCTTGTGGAAGGTAAACTATGGGCACCCATCATCCAGTTTTTGGGAGGTACATCCAGCAGAATAGTTGGTCTGCACAGAAGGAAGTTGTAAAGTTTGGTGTGCTGCATGTCATAATAGTCTTGGTTTTTTTTCTTTGTTCACACATTGTCTTGCCACATTGTGGCTAAATAATATCAGCTTGGACAGATTAAGTAAATTTAGCTTCTTATATTGTAAAAATTAAGGAGAGAGTCACAGCTAAGCTAGTCATCAGAATAATGGAAGTAAAGGACTCAATAGCAGACACGAGAACTGAAAAAACAGACCAAGTTTATTGTTCGTGGGTGATAAAGAAGTCAAAACAAGGAGTCCAGGTATTTGGATCTATGGGAAGAGAGGGGAATTATTAGTGATAGTTCCAGTGATCAATAATCAATAATAATAATAAAGTGATGAATAATCAAATCTCCAAATGGGTGGCTTACTGTATCCTGGCAAAAATCCTGAACCTAAGGCTCAGAAAAGACACAAGCAGCAGAACTGTGACAGAGTTAATGAGTTGGCTTAAAGAAAATTTGCAGCAGTCTTTTACTCAGGTAGAACTGAAACTTTTATTTATTTATTTATTTCAAATAGCTTGTTGGGCTTTTTCATTTTTAAACACAATCAGGAATTTGACCTCTGTACTGAACTCATTTAGCTGTGAGTTGGGCTCTTGCTCCAGGGCACTTCAGCAGCAAATAGCAGTTTTCTCCAGTCCTAAGCAGTGATGAAAGTAACAGCGTTAAAGTAAACAGCGTCACTAACGCCTTTAATTTTTCAGTAACTGGTAATCTAACTAATTACTTTTTCCATCGTTATAACACTGTTGCCATTACTGAGGATAAAAGGTTATGGACAGTGTGTTAAAATTTGTTGTTTTCTTTAGTTATTATAAGTTTCACACTTGTTCAGACTATGTTGTGCAACTGCTACAGTGGCGAGAAAGTGGAGTGATAACAATTAAAACTGGAGAATACTCTCAAGTAGAAAAGTTGCCGTGTTCCATTGTGACCGGGTGCAAGCTACAAATGAAGCAGCATTATATGTTCGAGTCAGATGTTGTCCTTGAATTACTCTTACCCACGACTCAAATTTAATTAAAAGTTAAGGCTGAAGATGCAGTGTTACACTACATTTCTGTTCATCTGACCGGGGGCTTAGGGGGAGAAACAACCACATAGCCTAATTGATGATGACTGATGAAGAGTAAAATGTCACAGCAGACTTGGGTAAGTCAGTGTTTGCAGCCACACACAGAAAAAAACAGGAGACGCACGCAGCAACAAAGCCCAGAAAAAAAAAAAACAAAAGGAAAATTAAACTGGAATTTCATACACCACTCTCTCTCTCACACACAGAAATAAAAGTCAAGAAAGTTATGAGAAATGTTCATTATGAACAGAAATAAAGAGTTTCTTCCTGGTGGCTGTAAGCAGTTAAAATCACATGAAACACCTCTTCTGAGGAGATGAAGCCACAACATCCATGCAGCCTGAGATTAATGTGGATGATTTTTCTGTTAGTTATTTACTCCATTAACTTTTCATTCCATTTATTAGTCAGATCTTTTTTATGAATATTTAAACATGCAAATGATTTTGAATATTTTCCATTATTTGAACTTTTAATAAAAAGTAACCAACCAGTAACCCAACAATTACTTTTCTAAGTAGTTAATTTTATAATCCTGTTACTCCATTACAAACTAAGTTACTTTTTGGGAGAATTAACTAATAACTGGAATTAATTACTTTTCTGAAGTAACATGCCCACATCTTGAAAGCCCTGGCTTCTGTCCAATCTATAAAGATTAGTGGCATGCAGCACCAATGTTTAGCCTTCTATATAGTTCTCCCATCAATCAATTCTGGATCTCGTTCATAGGCATGATTGTACATATCAGGTCAAGGCGCTTCCTCCCCAGACATTTGACTGGGCAACCAGATCTAGAAGGTATGTTTGTGGTACCAAACCTCCTCTATTTGAGTGTAATCGATACTAATTAGTTATTAAGCAGGATTTATACTTGTGTGGCATCTACATACAGTATCGGTCTGTGTCAGCTGACGTCACACTCGGGATAGCCGATCGCCATGTTGGTTGCACCCTCGTTGTAAACAACTGTTCATCGTCTTTGCCTGGTCGCAGCGGTGAGGGAAGGACATCACTTTCAACACCATCTCCCTTCATGGGTGTTTGCGCTCAGCATTTTCATAAAGGCAAGTAGGAGAGTTTTGCAGACACTGGAGAGCTACAGACCATGAAGAGGACACCTGATGCTGGAGAGGAAAATGGTCAGCTACAGACCAGAGAGGACACATAAGGCTGGAGAAGATGGTGATCAGCTGATCAGAGGACACATGATGACGATGATGTCTGTGTACAGTCAGATAGTTGGAAGTTTTTTTTATATTATTTGTGCAGCAAAAATGTGCTTTTTTTGGACACGGCTTAAACATGAATGATAAAGTGTGTCAATGGCATTTTTGAAGTAGTTTTACTTTTCATTGCCTCTTAAGCACATCAGTGTCAGTTTTGATAATGAAAATTACATTACAATAAATTTTAATTACATTAAAAATCTTGTGGAGATAAACACTGAATAGAAATCATGATTGTTAACCAGATGAGAAGCTTGACAGTTTTACTTTTTCATATAAGTTTTTATTGAAATTCTCAGAATAGACAGCAGCAGCACAACATTAAAGATATAAAATTTCAATAATAGAAAATACAGAATATGCACACATGATATAATAAAAACACTGAAGTTGTCGCGTAATATCTTCAAGTAATGTAGTGAGAATTTTACATCTTTGATGTCAGTGTCAACATTGAAACAATATAATGTGCAATTGTGTTAAAAACAGTGCAAAATATGTGTAAATTAGCCAACAAGAGAAACAATGAGAGCAAATCCAAAAGTCTTCTTTAGCTGCTGCAGGCTGTAGACCAATGATGACCCAAAGCTTCAGTGGAGAGTCAGTCAGGTGCTGGGAGTGCAGGACCTGTAGAGAGACGCTGGCAGACAGACAACAACCGTTTACAACAGTGTTCAACCGTTTGCTTTATTTAGCTTCATTTATAAGGGTGTCTGTATTATTACAGTTTCTGGTTTACATGCTGATGCCAGACTGACATATTTGCTTGAGTAATTATGTTGTATGAAAACATGGTAGGTTTATTAGATTATTTAAATCTTTTTCTGAGTAATGTAATATAAATATGAAGTTGTTTCTTTTGCAACATTGTAATGCATATTAATCATTTATGCTCAGAGTTTAAATAAGTAAAGAAATCAGACAAAACAAGTTAAGTAATCCTAACCACCAGTCATAACTTCACTTAACAGCAGGTGAGCTTACCATTGCAGTGAGACTGTTGTGCCGTCCTGCGGTGGAAACGTGACCAGATCCTGCACCAGCCATTCCTGAAATGTCCGTTAGCTTTCAGAGATTTGTAGTTTCTGAACTGTAAACACTGATACCACAAACGAGGTAGCTTGTTATGTCCAGCGATGAGGCTGGAGGTAGTAATGTAGCATCAAAGCTCCATTCCTTAGCTTTGAGGTCGTAAGGATCTATGTTATTGATTGTTGACAATTTGACCAAAAACCAATCCGGGGCCTCCTTGATAAGCTTGTCCCTGTACGGTATCCTCTCATCATTCTTCTTTTCTCCATTATGGCGACTGAGTAAACGGTTTTAAAACACAACTAAAACGTTGTGTTGCCTTGCTTGATTATATCCAAGATGCAACCAACATGGCGCGGGAGGTGTGTCGGCAAGTTAGGTCACGTGTCTGACACAGACCGATAGCTGGCATAACTGACACTGGTGAAATGTGCTCTCGCACGCGAGCGTAGGGTTGCAGCGTTGTGTTGCAGTTTATCTTCTGCGCTTACTGCAAAAATTCAGTGAGAAGGTCCAGAAATCTAGAAACACCTAATCACGAACAACACATCACAAACAAGTACTTCCACATAACCGCACAGCAAGTAGGGGTGCACGTCGTGTCTGGACTGATAATGTCCATTCAATCAGATGATAACATCCGAATCGAAGCTTGTGAAAATTCTCTTTACCTTATGGCTCATTTTTCACTCCAACAAACACCATTAACTGTGAAATCTTATATAGACAGCAAAGTGCCTTTTTAATTATGTGCTCTGAATTTAATTAGGCACAGGTTGACCTCAGTCAAGAAATTGTGGAACCTGAAAGGGTCTTATATTTTTAGATCACAGTAATTGCTGTGTTTCCATAATTCAGGCTCAGAAGCACAGGTGGAGCTTTTAATTGCTGTGTAATTGTGGCCTATTTTAATAGGCTATTTCTGGCCTATTTTAGTACCTTATTCATATACTTAAATACTGAGAAAATACAGAATAGAAATAGAAAATATTTGTAAGCAAATAAATTTATCAGTCCTGAATAAGCTTTGCTTGCCATCTGGTGCTCTAAACACTACAGGTACATGAAATGGGTGTTTTAAAAAAAAGTATTTGTGTGTTCATGAGATAGTTTTTGTTTGTTTGTTTGTTTCTTTGTTTTCTCATACTTCAGATTTAGCATATTAAGTGTAATGGGCACTTCAATTGCCTATTATGGCAATGATTGGCAAAAAGATATTGTTTGTTATATTGGTTTATGTTTGTCTTTTAGATCTGCATAGATCTATTGTTCACATATTTTAATATTGTGGACCTGCAGATACAAACTGAAAACATTAGGACCATTCACCAAGTAAGATATTTGCCACAGGAACCATTTCTAACATTGTTGATAGTTAGCATTGTGAAAATGGAGAACAGTGTCCAAAATGATTCTGACAACATCTGATTAAACTGGTTAAAAATAGCATTTTTAAACTTCTAAGTACCATAGGGGTCAGAAAGTCTGATCTTAACATATTAGGCAGAAAAAAGAATAGTCACTATGCAAGTACCCTCCAGTTAGCCTAAAATGTAAATCATTTCAGATAATTAAGATCTCAACAAACATATATTCCTATTAAAACAAATTTATTCAACTTCTTTAACATAACTAGAGGAAAAGCTCATTGGATTACATCTATCAAGGTTTAGGTTAAAATAACAGATGTGCTTCTGGTCCCTGTGGAGCCTGGAGAGATCAAATACAGCTCAAAGGATTATTGATTATGTGAATTTTCCCTGAAGAAAAACCTCAGACTTCACTGGCATCTGTGAGACAGTCATTGTGGTAAAACTACAGTTAGAGCAATTTTCCTGACTAGATAAATACAGATTATATACCTTTTGTTATAACAATATCCATTTGTTGCATGCAGTATTTCATCCTTTCCAACACCACCAGTGTTTGCTTGATGATCCCCTGAAATATATTATATTTAAAGTAAAATGTACAGCATCAACACAGGTACAATAATTTTGTTTTGTGATAAAACTGGGTTGGACTTACACCTTAATGTTTCTGAATGACTCACAGTCAGGCTGCAACTTCTACTGTAGGGCCAGTTTTTTGCTCATCACTGTTTTATTAAGACATATGGTCTAACATCCTAGCAGTAGGTGAGAGCCCCTCCAGCCCCTCATGACCCTGTTTTGGAAGCAGGTATAGAAAATGGATGGATGGAAAATTAAAGTGCCACCACAGAAAGGCTATCATGGCTAATGCTGCTCTTCAACCCTCCAGGAAACAGTTGTGGCTGCTGCAGAGCAGCAAACATATCTGAATGAAGGACTAATAAGAAGAGGTGACATGACACAAGGAAGCTCTTGTGATGGAATTTCTTTTTTTACTTCATTTGCAGGTGGACAGAAACTTCTTTTTTGATGGCACAAAAATAAGTCTGCTGAGATGTTCCCTTGGTAACAACCATTCATGTTCGGTTGTTAGTTCAGATTTCTGAATCATTTGATTCAGATCTCCCTGTGGGAGGCTGCATCCTTGGAGTACTCATTAATGTTGCTACTGAGAGCTTAGACAGTGACAGTGAGACCAGCAGAGCTGAGGGAAATGATGGATTGTTAGGATGATAATGATGATCTGGGGAAAGGGTTGACAGATGATACAGTAATTATGGTGCTCTCCTTTTAAATTATTTCAATTACACACTTCAAACACAGTTTTTATTGTATTTACCAGCTTTGCATCTGGACATAACAGCAAGTTTTACAAATGGGAACTATAAAATATATTCATATATATATATGAATATATATATTCATTGTTTTTACTCTTTGATATGTTTTAATCATATGAAACGTATGCTAAACAAACCAAAGTGACTATTATCTTAATTTTTCCATTAAACATACAGCTTGTTTTAATATTAATGCATGTTACAGCATCAGCACCACCACCAATACACGTGACAACATAAATGATTAGTTACTGAGGTCATTAAATAAAATTAGCCTTAGCAAGATGTTTAAAATCTATATTCATAATCTTTTATCTACATTTGTAATCTATAAAGATAATTGATAACTGAATTGATAATTAATCAGTTAGTGTTGATCATTAAGGGTGTTTGTAACAAAGTACAACCTCATCAGAGACATAAACATAAAACATGTCTGAGTCATGACATATATATATATAAACACTCAGATTCCACTCCAAGATGATAGGTCAGAAATCCCCACACCTGAGATCGTCAGACACTGTGAACACTGTTGGTTGTGGACAGGATCCCAGCTCTAGACCCTTTGATAGTCATCCTAATCCTGTTCGGCTGGGACATAGTACTGGCATACAAGGTTCAAGAACAATGCAATGGGCCCCACAATGCCCCCTACAACAGCGTCTAGACTTGGGCTGGGTGATCTTAGGAAAGGTCTGTCTCAGAAGAGCCCACAAATTGGATTTTGCCAATGTCTATCAAATTAATGTGCTGAGTGATGAATGGACATCTTTGTTTGACCCTTGCACTAACAGTCTCTACATCAAAGAGAGGCCTGATACTCTAGTGCATCGCCATCACTTTCCAAAGGCTAACAAACTGACTGACTAGTTCAACAAAAAAGATGGCCTTGGAGATGGAGTCATCCAGCAAACACCACATGATGACAAGCCTGCCATGTCCACGGAACACAAAGTCTTTTCGGAAATAATGGACAGGTAGTTCTTCATGGATGATTGAAACAGTTGGGTAGCATCACTTCCCTTCATGGAACCAAGATGCAGACTCCCTAAAAACAGAATCCAAGCAGTTAAACACCATTTGATACTATGCCGCATGCTTGAAAAGAAGTCAGACAAGAAAAAACATATGTTTGCTTTCATGCAGAAGATATTCAAGGCTGGGCGGGGTTCTGCTGGAGGGAATGGGTGGCCCTTGGGCCTGTGGGGTGCCTGCCCTCTGTGCGGCCTGCCCTCTGTATGGGTCTGCTCACCCTCGTTCTGTGCTACCCGGTGCCCCTGCCCCGTCGCACCGGGGGGCTCTGGTCTGGGGGCCCCTCTGCTGTTTTGAGTGGGCCCCTGCTCTGTCTGCTTTGGCCGTCCTGGACTTGGTGCTCTGTGGACCTGCAGGGCCTTTGGTGCCTTGGGCTCCCCCCGTACCCGGCTGATGCTTCGGGGTGCGGCGTCATCATGGCCCCCTTGCAAGCACACATTTCTTCCTTGTTGCATGGCTCACAAACGTGCTTGTCTCTCCATCCACTTCTGACT
Organism: Melanotaenia boesemani; assembly: GCF_017639745.1. Lineage (NCBI taxonomy): Eukaryota > Metazoa > Chordata > Actinopteri > Atheriniformes > Melanotaeniidae > Melanotaenia > Melanotaenia boesemani. The sequence goes on along the minus strand of NC_055688.1, from coordinate 25,723,593 downwards.
AGATGTTGCTGATGTTTGTGTGTTGGTACATTTCTCTGCAGGTACGTTTGATGACTACTGTACTTTTTCATATCATCATTATCCAATTTTTCTTTATTTATCATGTAATACTGTGGTAGTTTATATTGTTTTTTTTTGTTTGTTTTTTTTGTTTGTTTTTTTTTTGTGTGGTGTTTAAGGCAGCCTAGACAACTGCTATTTCCACATTTTAATCCTGTCTTTTTGTTCCTTTTTTTTTTTTTGTTCCTTTTTTGTTTTTTCTTTCCCTCTTCCTCTATCTCCCTGTCAGGTTTGGCACTGACATATAAAGACTAAAGAAAATAAGATTACAATAAAAATAATAAAAATATCAAGGGCAGCCATGTTTATATCATGTCTCCCTTGGTAGAGCAAATCTGTCAAGCAAAATATGGCACACAGACCATTGTTCTGTATGTTAGGATGCTGGACAGGACAGGGTTTAAAAAAAATATATATAAGAAGATATTCAAGGCAGGTCATGCCACCACTCATTGGGGGAACAATAGTGTTGGTGCTTATCAATCTCACTGCAAGCAATGTTTGACTCCAGCGCCAAGCACGATGGCGTCTCTCTTAACAACATCTTGTTAAGTGGCACTGACCTAAATAACACTTTTAGGAATCCTTACTCGCTTCCATAAAAAAGCTCTGGAAGTGGCAGGACCACAACAATTTCCTACGCTTCCACTGGTACGAAGACAATGACCCTGCCAAAAGGATTATTAGGAAACTGTTTAGCTAGCTGCCAAGCTAGAAGTCACCTCTACATATGAGGGCAGAATAGTCCTTATATACCTTGAGAGGTTATTGTAGCATCACAGCACTTAAAGTGACGTGTGAGTGCTGGAGCAAATAAAGTCAGACTGTCGGCAGCAGTGCAAAAAGTTACTGTGAGGCATCTTGTTTAATCACCTTGTTATTATTAAAGCTGAACTCCCATATGAACTACAGAATAATAACCTAGAATAGTCCTTACTTTTCATGATTTTGTGTACCCAAGTGTACATAAAGTGTTTTAAAGTTTCTTTAAACCTGTTATAGATTTTTTTTAAAATTGCAGTCTGTAACAAAACCTACACTTCAAAAGAAAAAATAATTACCAACTTGAACCACTCAGAGGGTGCAGACCTCTGCCAAACCATTGTATTTTTTTTTTTTTCTTCTTCTTCTTCTTTTGCCAGTGATTGTGGGCATTAGTTTTTGAGTCTGAAGCTCAAATGGCAAGATTATCCCTATGTCCCCAAGATCAGGTGTAAACCTATGTCACAATTGGTCATGTAACCATGAACAGCTTGCTGGTGAAACCAAACCCTACATCATACCAGTGTCCATATAGAAGTGTGCAACTTGTTCTCATAGTTAAGTTTTCACCATTGCTTTTTGACAAAAAATTACCCATAATGTTGTACAGTTATATTGATACTGTTAAGGGGGGTTTGTTTATGTATGCTTTGTCAACCATCATAATCTAAGTTAAAGGCCTTAATGTTCCTAATATAATTATTATGAGTGTGAGCCTCCAAACTGATTGTAATGAAGGACCTCTCCAAGACAGATAAGATTCAATTTTATCTTTACAGACTTGAGAATCTATTTGAGGCTTACGAAGGGAACACAGGTGGAATCTCTCACAGAAGTCCAGATAATTTCCAAGTGAGTCGAAGCTGGGAGGGAGCAAAGGGAAAGGTCCAGCATAGCTGAAACGAGGTCCAATGAGGAGTAAGTGTGGAGCTCCCGAGATTGACTGTTGTGATGTTTGGCAGGAGTGGGTGTGTCCATGGTAGGGCCTGGTGCGGGTGTAACAGTACCCCCCCATCCAGGAGTCACTCCGGGACAAAGACGAAACCGGCGCCAAGGCTGACCCTGAGGATGGGTTTGAGGTTGACTGGGATGCTGAAGGTGAAAGTCTCTGAGCAAGAAGGGGTCCAAGATGTCCATCCGGGGAACCCACGATTGTGCTTAAGGACCGTAACCCTCCCAGTCGACCAGATATTCCAGACGTCCCCGTCTAGAGTCCAGGATGCCCCGGATGGCATACACTGATCCATCCTCAGTGTCTAGAGGAAGCGGAGGCGAAGAAGGGAGTACCTCCGCCACACCAGGCTCTGTGAAAGGAGGAATAGGAGGATGGTAAGGCTTAAGAAGAGAGACATGAAACACTGGATGGATTTTGTAGGTAGTAGGTAATCTTAAACGGCAAGTAACTGGATTTATCTGAGTCAAGAATACTACGGGACCGATATAACAGGGACTCTACTTGAGACATGCGTGGTGGAATCACATGTCCTGGGTGGACAGCCACACCAGATCTCCCATGGCATATGCAGGTTCCTGAGCCCAATGTTGATTTGCTTGACCAGTGTAGTGTCTGACAGCGCATTGGAGGTGACGATGAGCCTGGCTCCAGACCCTCTTGCTGTGCTTGAACCAGTAATCCACAGCCGGCATGTTGGCACTCTTGCCATTCCAAGAAAGGAGAACCGGCTGGTAACCTAGAAAACACTCAAGTGGCAGCCTGTTTTAGTGAGTTCTGAGGGAAGGAATTCACTCCAAGAGGAGGGGTTCACATGATATAAAGTGGGGAGGAAGCGAACAACTTCCTGGATCTTTCGTGCAGGTTTACTCATTAGTCCGAGGATGGTACCCAGAAGATAAGTTGACTGCAACCCCCAGCAGTCGGAAAAGCGAGCGTCAGAAGCGGGAGACAAACTGGGGGCCCCGATCTGAAACGATTTCCTCTGGAATACCAAAGTTACGAAAGATATGTTCGAAGATGCCTAGGGCGGTGTCAGCGGCTGTGGGAATACTCGAAAACTGAATCAGTTTACAAGCTTTAGAAAAACAGTCCACCACCACCACTATACATGTTTTACCTTAGGAAGAAGGCAGGTCAGTGAGGAAATCCACTCCTAAATGAGACCAGGGTCGTTGAGGGATCAGAAGAGGATGTAGCTTGCCCTCAGGAAGATGTTGGGGACTTTTCGCCTGAGCACATGCTGCACATTCTGAGACATATTGACGCACCTGAGAGGACATTCCTGGCCACCAATAGCGGCTGCAGTAGGGCTAACGTGGCCTGGTATCCAGGATGACCAGTACCTGGGCTGGTATGGGCTGAACTGATGAGGGGAATCCAGAGATCAGGGGGCATAAAGATGTGACCAGGTGGAGTGTCAGGAGGTGCCGGTTGGTTAGCCAATCCCTCTGGATCTGTTCATCCAATGTCCACTGTAATGCCCCGACCACCACCTGAGATGGCAGGATGTACTCAGGTCTTTCTGCTTTCTCATGTAATCTGGACAATTGATGGAGATTGACTTCGGTGATGTGTGGCAGGAGTGGGTGAGGCCTGGTGCGGGTGTAACACTGATATTATGTTTTAAGAATGTCAGGCTCATTAAGAAGGAAACTGCTTTGATGAATAGACATACATGCTTTATTGCTTAAAGGGAGTCAGGAACTAGTGCACTGCCCCAAATTTAATTGCAGTGGAGAGCCTGGAGCCAGGCACAGCCAGGTGGATCCCTTTTAATTAAGTAGGGCAGGAGTTGAGAAGTAAATTACATCCATGAAGTTTGAAAATGAAAGAAAACGTTTTGAAGATGCTGTTGCTAGATAGGCAGACAAAGAAAGGAAAGGTGAGGGAGTGACTTTTTTAGGACACTGTCTTCAACCATTAGACGAGAATCTCCTCAAGTGGATGAGGTTAAATAGTGAACACCAAGAAGCGGTGTTGGGGTAGTTACTCTAAAAAAGTTATTAGTTACTAATTACTCATTACTTCTGTAAATTGTAATGAAATTACTTTACTCGTTACTGCATTTGAAAAATAACGCCACTACTTATTATTTTACTTTACCATTTAACTCATCATGTAGACATAATAATAATAATAATAATACATTTTATTTGTTGGCGCCTTTCTAGACACTCAAGGTCACCTTACAGGATAAAACACAAAAGTAAAACAAATCAATAAATACATTCATATATTAAGGAATACATAAAAAATAATAAAAGCAGTGTGAAATATTACAGTGAGTATGCCAGTTTGAACAGATATGTTTTGAGTTTGGATTTGAACAGTTGTATTGAATCAGAGTTACGGAGGTCTGGGGGGAGGGAGTTCCAGAGATGAGGAGCAGAGCAGCTGAAAGCTCTGCTCCCCATGGTAACAAGGCGGGCTGGGGGGACGATGAGGTGGATGGAGGAGGAGGATCTGAGGGAACGGACTGGTATGGAGACATGGAGGAGATCAGAAAGGTAGGGAGGAGCAAGGTTATGGATGGCCTTGTAAGTGAACAGCAGGATTTTGTAGTGGATGCGGTAGGTGACGGGGAGCCAGTGGAGCTGCTGCAGAACAGGGGTAATGTGATGGGTGGAGGCGGTTCTTGTGATGACCCGGGCTGCTGCATTCTGAACCAGTTGAAGTCTATGAAGAGTTTTTTGGGGAAGACCGAACAGAAGGGAGTTACAGTAGTCGAGACGGGAGGTGACAAGACTGTGAACGAGTATGGCGGCGGTGTGAGGGGTGAGGGAGGGGCGGAGGCGGTTGATATTGCGAAGGTGAAAATATGCTGACCGGGTTATGTTATTGATATGTGATGTAAAAGACAGAGTGCTGTCAAGGATGACACCCAGACTCTTTACCTGAAGGGAGGGGGAAATGGAAGAATCATCAATGGGAATGGAGAAACTGTCAGATTTGGAGAGAGTGGATTTGGTGCCTACTAGTAAAATTTCTGTTTTGCTGCTGTTTAGTTTAAGAAAATTTGAGGTGAACCAGGATTTAATCTCTTGAAGACAATCTGTGAGGGAAGATGGTGGGAGGGCAGAGTTAGGCTTGGTGGAGAGGTAGAGCTGGGTGTCATCCGCATAGCAATGAAAATGTATGTGGTGTTTTCTAAAAATATAACCGAGGGGGAGGAGGTAGATGAGGAACAGCAGGGGCCCAAGGACAGAGCCCTGGGGCACACCATTGGTGACTGGGAATGACTGGGAGGTAAATGTTTTCAACTGGATGAACTGAGTGCGGCCGGAGAGGTATGATTTGAACCAGCTGAGGGGGGTGTGAGTGATGCCGATGAAGGAGAGTCTAGCCAGGAGGATGGAGTGGGAAATGGTGTCAAAGGCCGCACTCAGATCAAGGAGGATGAGAATAGATAAGAGACCGGAGTCAGCTGCCAGGAGGAGGTCATTAGTGATTTTAAGTAATGCGGATTCGGTGCTGTGGAGTGGACGGAAACCAGATTGAAAATGCTCATACAGATTGTTGTGGGATAAATGGGCTTGGAGCTGAGAGGCAACTGCTTTTTCCAGGATTTTTGAAATAAATGGGAGATTGGAAATGGGACGGAGGTCGTTGAGAGTGTTGGGATCCAAACCAGGTTTCTTAAGTGTAGGGGTGATGGCAGCTGTTTTTAACAGTGAGGGAACCAGTCCAGTGGTGAGGGAGGAGTGAATGATGTGGGTAATTAGAGGTGCCAGTGAGGACGCAGATGCTTTGACAAGGATGGTTGGGAGGGGGTCTAATCGACATGTGGATGATTTGGATTTTCTTATTAGTTCAGAAATGGCAGAGACGGGGGGAAGAGTAAAAGCAGAAAGGGAGAGGGAAGGAGGCAGAGAGGGAAATATTGGTGGTGGATTGTAGGAGATCTTTGGAACGAGCTGTTGATGAATATTCTGAATTTTGAAGGTGAAGAATGAAATCAAGCTGTTACAGAATGCAGAGGAGGCTATGTGTGGAGGAAGGGAGTCAGGTGGTTGGGTGATAGTTTTCAGAACAGAGAAAAGGGCCTTGGTGTTGCCTTCATTGGAACTGATTAAATTTGCATAGTAGGTGGATTTGGCGTGTTTGCAGCAGTCCTTGTAGTGGGTCATACGGTTCTGATACATTTGTTGATGAACAGTTAAACCAGATTTCCTGAAGAGGCGTTCCAGCTGGCGTCCTTTGGCTTTGAGTTGTCTGAGAGCGGGGGTAAACCAGGGTGAAGAGCGAGTGAAGGTAACAGATCTGGTTTTCAGGGGGGCTAGGTTGTTGAGGAGATTCTGGAGGTTATTGTTATAATATGAAACAAGTTCGTCAGGGCTGAAGAGACTGTCAGGATGGGGTAGAGAGTTAATACCGGTTGAGAGAGTGTCCAGGTTAATGTCCTTAATATTGCGAAAAGACATGTCACGAGACGGCTTGTTTTTTGAGAGAACCAGATTAACATCAAAAGAAATTAACATGTAATCAGAAAAGGAAAGTACATCAACTTTGCAACCTGTGGGAATTAGACCTGAGCAACAAATTAAATCAAGAGTATGTCCTTTTGAATGTGTTGGAACGGTAATAAACTGTTGGAAGCCAAGACTGTTAAGACAAAATGTAAAATCCCTGGTGAGAGTATTATTTACATTATCCATATGTATATTGAAATCACCGAGAATTATTATATTGGGTGAGCGTAAGGAGAGCTCAGCCAAAAACATAGAAAATTCATTTATGAACTCCTTATTAGGCTTAGGTGGACGGTAAACTGTTGCCACAATTGTGGGAACAGGGCCAGGCAGCACTGAGACCATAGACTCAAACGAGGGGGAGGCCGGGACAGAGACCGGCGAGATTCTCCACTTCTCGAGGGAGAACAGTGCAAGACCTCCTCCCCGGCCAGAGTCACGTGGTTTGCAGTTGTAAACAAACCCAGGTGGGTTAGCTTCATTCAGGGAGACGAAGTCATTTGGCTGTTGCCAAGTTTCAGTCAAACATAAAAAAATCCAACTCATGGTCAACGAGGAGATCCTGGACGAGACATGGACAAACATCATAGCTGAATCATCACTGCCTATCTGCATAGTGTTTATTGTATATTGTAATCAAAATGGCTTTGAAACCATAAGAACAATATAACTGTCTGTGGGAAGAAATGGGCACGCTTGTCTCATAATCATTTTATTTAGCATTTTTCTAAACCTGGGTAATTCAATAGTCAGCAGGGAGAGCATGTCTCCTACAATGAACCCTGCAACTAGCTTGTAAATTTCTGTCTTACCGGCTGCTGCGCTCCAGGAAATGCTGAAAAAAACTTAGCTTGTTCAGGCGGGTTGGCTGCTGAAGGACTCCTTCCACTGACCCGCGAGCAGAATCTTTTGCCACAAGTTTGGACTGAAATTGGACTGAACTGAAAATAAAGTGAATACCGTCACTAACCAAAAGCTTGTATCTCCGACTCTCCAGCTTCATTTTTCTTTCTCTTTAGTTGGCGAACAATCAGCTATGTCACGCAAATCGATCTCTGTAGCAACATGCCCAGGCAAGCACACACACAAGCAGCAGTATGCGCACACCACTTAAAACAGATCAAAACTTTACACATAGGCAAACACGGCTCGAGTAACGCAGAAAAATGTGTTACTGTAGTCCAGTAATTTCGTTATCAATATTTTATATTTATTTATTTTACCGCACTACTTTACTTTGTTACCAAAAAAAGTAAAATCGTTACTGTAACGCGTTACTCCCAACACTGCCAACAAGGGATGGCAAGGTTGAAGCCACAGCTCCTTCGCAACAGTTTAGCTAATTATCTGTACTTACACACATGAATATTCAAAATGACTTTATTATCGATAAAATGTGCCTACATTGTTAAGAATCCACCCTCTTCTTGGAGGCTTTTCTACCAAACATGATCCTTGTACAAGCTTGATTGCAAATCTTCAATAAATCATTGATTATTTTAAGATGTCGATTCAGCCTGTTTTTGCTGCACAAGAATCACCTGACATTACTTTCAGTGTCAAGGCTAGAAAAAGATATGCGGTAAAGCTAGTGGCAGTAAGACTGAACGAATGTCCTTATGTCTATCTGTCATCACATTGTGAAGGAGCAGCTAACAAGAAACATTGAAAACTTTACAAAAAACACCAACAGAAGTTTGTTATTGTTACTGTAACCAGCCATTTCATTGTATGTTTAGCATCTATAGTCAAACTCAAAGTCAGCTTTATTGTGAATTCTGCAGCATACAGGACAAACAGTGAATTGAAATTATGGTTCTCTCAAACCTTGGTGCATGAAATACAAGAATGTAAGCCAATAACCAAAACAAATATTATCACTAAGTAAATAAAACACGATAATAATTAGACATGCCAAATAACAGTCAGTGCAATGTTATGTTATAGATGCATATGTTATGGTTATAGTGCAAAAAAACAAGACTGAGTTAACTTATCATCTGGTTAAAGGGGTCAACACTAGCCGTTAGAAGCACTTCATAAGAATCGGAGAGAGGGAAACCGGACGGTAGTAGTTGAAACAGGAGGGAGACAACGTCTTTGGGACAATGACGATGGTGGTGGTTTTGAGTCACAAAATAATGTGAACAAATTTTTGAATATTTCAAAGGATTCCAATGCATATTACAAGACCCAAACTTCACACCTGCTCAGCATGAACATAATTTGCATTTACACTGGGTGTTTCATAACACCCAGTGTTATGTATTACATCTACGTTTTAGATGGTTAAACTACCAGTTGCATTTCAGGTTCAGGCCCAGGTGTGAACAACCAAATCAACTTGCTGAAGAAAGATGTCTGCCAGAAAGTCGACCTGCTGGGAGTCAATCGCTGCAACCACCTGTCTCATTTCTTAACCACATACCAGGTATACCACAAGTCCCTGCTGCTTACTGAAACTCTGTGATCTGAAATGATGTTTTCAGCTGTGTTTTTGCCGGGAAATGGAACAAGGAGATGCAATCTTAATTCCATAATCCTGGAATGCTTTGTAAGATGTCCATTAAATGGTCTCATATGTCATTTTTAAAAGAAGAGGTGAGATTGCACCGTAGCATTTTACACAGTATCCCAACTTTTTTTACTTCGTAAACTCAGGACTTTCACATCACACAGATAGCAAACACTAAATAGTAGACTTGTAAATAGAAAGTGAGTGAAACAGACTTTTACCATTTCACATGTAGCTGTTCATATTGTTTCAGACAATACTTTTGCACTTCTGAGAAAAGACATCCCACAATATGGCAGCATTACAAGCTCTCAACACTTAAGGTCAGAAAGCATTTTGACATAGACAGATACAAATCCTGAGTGTGGTAATGTTACAGCATTAACACACTCGATAGTCACTAGCCAGTTATCTTTCTGGGCTTCTGTGTCTTTTCGTTATTTCGAAGAACGACCTCTGGAACAACTATGTTTATGGCAGCTAACCACAACACAACTTTTTGTCATATTTAAAGGAATCTATTAGAAAAAAATCAAAGAAAAATCTATATGGAGCAATGCTTTAAATCTAATGATGTTAACAAATGTTTGTTATTACCGGTTAATGTTCCCTGCACCTGTAAAAACCAGGCAGTTATCCAGATAACCCAAAACTTTAATCACGTATTCCTTATTCAATTTCGGAGATTTCCTGAAAATTTCATCAGAATCCATCTATTACTTTTTGAGTTATCTTGATAACAGAAGGATGGACAGACGAACAGACAGACAGACGTACGTCGTGGTGGTGTTAACTAGCACTTGTTATAATTTTAAAACATATGGTGAAATATGTTATATAATGGCATATAAAGAGAGCCGAGTCTATCAGCAGCATTCCACTCTCATTATATTCTCCCGTTTTTTTATTTCCAAATGTGCAAATTTTAGAATCACTTCTGTTATTTAACTTTGTGGTTAAATAACCTATGACTGTTTATGACATACTGGAATATTATTCTTCCTCGCCTCATTATTTTCTGCCATTATTTTGATGCAGCCATCTAGCAGTCTCTAAGATATTCTTAATCTTCCTTCCATTATTGCTTTCTCATTATCTTTCCACCCATATGTCTTTACCCTCTCTCCCACAGCTCTATCTCTTGCCATTTTTATCTTTCCACCCTCCGCAGTCTACCCTTCATTTCACATAGCCCGCAGCAGTGGGATTTTAGTAGCATTTGGCTAATTGATAGACATGCTGGCTTATCTACCCCTCATAACTCTACCTCATTTCTGGAGTCTGATGCAACTTAAAGGCTGTTTTAAGCCAACATGGTCAGGAAACAACCTTGTTTTCCCAATTTAAGTCAGAGCGTGTATAAGGAAAGTGCAATAGTATAGCTTATTAATATTATAAAAGCTTTGTTTTCCTTTCATCAGGTATCTCATCAAGGTTATTTTTAGGTATTTCCCAACATTCATTATTTTCATCAAGAAGAGAAAGCTGTTGATGGCAGAAGTGTTGTGCTGGTTACTAAAAAAAAGTAACTAGTTGCAGTTACTAGTTACCTCATGCAAAAAGTAACTTTTTTGATTACTTATACCAAAGTAATGTGTTACTGTTAAAAGTAACTTTTTTGTTACTTTCGTAAATGAACATTCATAAAATTCTCCCATTAATATCCTTATAACTTAATTACAGTGCTGTTCAATATATAAAACAAACACAAACTAAAAGGCCAGCAGATTACTAAAATAAATAAAAAATAGAAATAAAAAGTAATATAACCGCTGCTTAAAAGTAAAATGAAATCTGTATTGCATGTTGAGTCTTCCTCTTACTCATTATATAAATATTTTATTTTACTTATATATTTCCTTAGTTAATCGCAGGCCTTCTCCCTGTCTGTCTGTCAAGTGAAGCTGTTCATATGTGTGGGAAGGGGCGTGCCAGTTTGGAAACCAAGGAAACGGGACTGTGGACACTAGTTCCTGACAAAAAGTACTGTTCCAAATTTCCTGTTCCCCATCCAGAAGTTATTGCTTTGTGGACAGCTGTGAGAGACTCAGGAGAGATTCACAAAGAGAGCAGAGGAAGCCTCACAGAAGAACAAGCTCCGCAGGTGGACTTTGCAACACTGCCCACATTGTGCTGTATCACCACTGTAAACAGGATGAAGCTCTGCTGGCCAAAATGTATTAATTTAGCTAGTAACAGAGTAACGCACCATAGGGAAATGGTAACTTTATTTAAAGAGTAATGCATTAGAGTATTAGTTAGAGGCAAAAGTAACAGTGTTACTGGTACGTTACTAGTAACGCGTTAGTACCCAACACTGATGGCACATTAATCTAAGCTGGGGAAACGTGGGAAGGTTAGAACTACCATCAGTAAAATGAAGAACAATCCTCACATTGCATTACTCTGGTAGGAAATATTAGTTTCACAGAGCTGGTCATAAATGATGTAATACCGACTTATATAAAAAATATCCTTGTAGCTGGTGGTAGTAGGAGGGGGCCATACACCATGTCAGGCTGGTAATTTAAATGTTATGCCTGAATAATGTGTATTTTTATGTATTAGACTTTTACCATTAACTTATGTTTGTATTATATTTCCCAAAAATATTTTCAGCAACACCCACAGAAACTAAGGGGAGAAAGGGATCAGACATAACCACAACAGAAAACAAGGTGCAAATGTGAAACTTTTGGTTGTATTCAGAGTTGGGGACTGTTGTTTCTCTGCTTTACTGCCAATACAAACCCAGCATTACCTGCATACAAGATAGTACAATTGTTCCTCTTTCCCTCTGTCTACATTTTCTCCTTGGCTTATCTGCCTGCTGAGTATTTCTTTTCCTTTCCCTTTCACAGTTCTCATTCTACAATGTTTGTCTTTGCTCTATTTTCTAATCTGGCCTATCTTTCCTCCATATCAGAATTACTTCTATTTTTCAGTTACATTTCTATCATCCCATGGGATGTATCTGATATTATATCAGGACCTACTTAGACAAAAAGGGGAGGAAGTGAGAAGGCGGAGAAGGAAGTAGTTGTTGGCAAGGCTGAGAACCCATGAATAAAACAAGCTCATGTTTTCCTTCACAAATGATGCAGCTGTGAATTGAGGAAAATGTTTAATAGGTGAGCTCACTTTTTTATTATTTTTTATATTTTACTGCACTGAAATAATGATTTTATATAAAAGAGTCTCTCTGTTTGACTGTGGAAAAAAATAAATGTGCATTAAATGTAGAACAGTTGTAGATAAATAAATGTTAATATGCATCTTCCATCTGAATTATGGAAAACTGCCTCAAGTTATTCAGTTGCAGCTTGCTAATTAGCAAGTAATACTGTAGTAAAGGGAATGACTATGTGCAGAATCTCAAGTGGCATAAAAAGCAGGAAAAGTCTGCACATTTCATTTTTACAAGCTATTTAAAAATGTTGATGATGTTCAACAGCAATTTTTCTGAATACTTGTTAAATGAGAGATTTTAGAGGACACAACCACTGCTGATGTTCGAGCTATCAACATATGCTTAATACTCTTAAGCTGACTGAACTTGGAAATAACCTCAAAAATAAATAAAAGCATATGGCTGCCACTTAATGTGTTTAATCCTTAGGCTGACATGCATGCACCCACTCACAGATATGGTTGGCATTCTCTCTCCTAGCAAGTAGCCAGTCATTTTAAAGGATGAAATTAAACCTTGAGGGACAGCAAGGACAGCAGGGGACAGCCTAATGGTCGAGAGACAGAAGGAGTAACAGGTGTAAATGAGACAGAAAAGAAGAAGCCATGTTGGTCATGTGGGCATAATTTAGCTTCAGGAAGCATCAGAAAAAGGGAAGCTAATAAATCTGACAAGGTCAAAATTGCCTTATAAAAGGGGGGAAGGCCATTTGTTAAATGGGATTAAACAAACTGTAAATTTTAAAATGGTTTCTTGGACTTTAATCCACTGACACCTAAAGTAACATATTTGAACTCACTGTTTCTGACGTCACTTTATGATAGAAACTTTGCTTAAAACCTTGTTCATATAACCTGATCCTTGTATTCTGTATTCAAACTCCCTCACAATTAGAATACTATAGAAACATTAAAAAAGAATATTCTGAATCTGGTAACTCGTAGACTTTAAAATATTCCTTTAATCATTCCACATTATCTTTCATAGACTCATTGCCTGAAGACATCCATCCATTCTCTATACCTGTTTTATTCTATGCAGGGTTGTGGGGCAGTTTAAGGATTTTGGGTGATGGTTTGCACACAGATCATAAGTCAATTTCACGACTTACACAAAGAGACAATTACCTACACTCATACAATAAATTTAGAGTCACTACTTAACAGGACACACATGTCTTTGGTCAGTGAGAGAAATATAGGCTCTCCCAGAGAAAATACATGCATGTTAAAGAGCATTGCCCCATCCTCACAGTGTAAACTACTTTTTCATTCACAGCCACTCCCACAAACACTGTTCTAAAAATAAGTAAAAGAAAAAAAAAAACAATGCCACAGATCTTTTACTTTGGAATTGGATTTCTAGATTTTATAATTATCTACTGTTTTATTTCCTTACTACAATGTTACTGTTGCTCCAAAATTTTTGTAAGTACAGTGCTTATATTTGAATGCAGCACTATAATTAACATCAGTTAGAAGAGCCCAAATTTTTGTAGCTGCACACTAAGCAATCTACATATTTAGAGCTATAGTTCATTGTAATGTCTCCCTAGCGCCTTCTTAAGTAAAATGAGTATGTGAACGAGTGTGTATGTGTGAGTGTGTGGTCATCATTATCTGGCTCCAAGCCAAGCCAGACACAAGTCAGCATTCATTAAAGTTTCGATGTAGCAACAACCAGATTTTCTTTTACACATTTTTTCTCCCTCAATCTGTTTGCCAAAATGCCACAAATACAAGACATTTAAAAACAAGGTGCTGTTGTGACTTCTGGAAATACATATTCTTGTTTTGACATGCTAATAGTCACTTATAAAAAATTTATTTAAAAAGAATTCCTGATAAATCCTGAATTAGTGTAGCAATACCAACTTTTATTTTCTATAAATACTAAAAAGTATTCAAGGTTCTCCCCCAAACTTCAAAGGAGTTGTTAGAGCTGTGGAGGCAGAAGCATCAAGCTGAAAATGTTCTGACTATTCTGGAGACTAATTAGTAATTATCCCATTTCAATGTGTGATGACTGAAGATGTCCATTACTGTTATACTGATGTGCATGTTTGTTGTTGTCTCTTTATTTATTCATCTAATATTAACATTCACCATGTATATCACTGTAAATAAATTATGTGTGTACTGTTCTGCTGATGTAGCGACTGCCTGTGTCTGCCACAACACTTGTAAAAGAAATTTAAGTTTTAATAGTTCTTTTTCCTGTATAAAATCTATTGGATAACGATGTTTTGCAGAAATCATAAGACTCACAAACATGACACTTCACCCCATGAATTTAAAGCAAAATCACCCCATTTATTTTATCAGGAACATATTTTGGTGTTATCCGTGATTTAAATTAAAGTATTTAGTGCAACTTCAGGGAATACATAACACAAGCTCCACACTGTGTATGAGTGAGATATTTTAACTTCTAACCAACTTTTTGGAGTGTATATCCTCAGTATCATATATCACAGTTTGTGAGGTTAATGAATGTACTTTTCAGCAGATCATATTTTAATCCAACATGTCTGCAGCTGTGAAATCCAGTTTTTTTTACAGATCAAAAACATGCAGGTACATCTGCAAATCTAATCTGCTTATTAACAGTACCATGAAGACAGCAGATGAGCACTTACTAAATTTCTTATCAGTCTATTACTTATTAGATACAGAGAAATGAAATATTCTCCACAGTCTTCCAGCACACCCAGTCCAGCTGATACAGCAGCTGTTACCTGAACATAACAGATACATGTTACTTGCAGAAACACTGGAAAGATGTCACTTGGACCATATGGCTCCTACAAATCAGAGGCAGAAGTTTTGCCTCTGTGTAAATAATGAGTATCCAATAAACTCACCGTGGTTTTCATCCAGCTTTCTTTTCCAAATTAATTTTACTTGAGTTTTACTTTAGATAAAATCTATTTCATATATTTCAGATCATTTTCTAGACTAATTAATTCAACTCTCGGTGAAACATTGAATATATGCTGTTTTAATTTTCGAAATTCATACCAGCACAGTCTCTCCAAACAGACAACGGTGTGCTGTTAAATTTTTTGTTCATTAATGTAATTTTATTCTCTTTCTTCTGCCAAATACATTGAGAGTTCATTATGTTTGGGTTTATTTCCATAAAAATTACAGCAAAGTTGTAAGAATATTTACATCTGCAAATCTGTGATTTATCTGTGTAGCTAGTGTTAGGAGATTTTTTTTTAAACCTTTTATTTTATTGGCAATGATCTGGTTGGCTTACCAATGTAATGCAACAGCAGATATCAAACACATCATTCATTTTAATAGTATTCTAAATCCTGTCTGCAGGCTTTGGAGACAGTAAAATGAAATATTCACTCACAGGTTTGTTACTTATAAGTTTTAAGAGAGAGGAAACAGACAGGAGCAATAAAAAGATGATAAGATCACAAAAGTCAGTTCTTTATTCTTTAAATCTTTTAAATGGTATGGATGACATTGGGGCAACTATGAAAGAGGCTAATGTTAATGCTTTTGAAATGAAGATATTTAAATATTAATGGGGTTCTTGCAAAAGAAAGGTCATATCTCAGACTTTGGTGGAATAATGAGAGTATTATGATCATTGCAAGTAGCAGCTTAGAAGGCTGCAACTTCAAACTGTAAAAGCTCTTCTGAAGTCCTGTGCAAACTCCCAGTTGTACAGAAATCTTATTCCAAGTATAAAGATCAATTCAGTCCATTTTCTGTTTTTACTGTAGTGCCATGCAACATTTGAAGATCACTGCATATTTTTGCATGTGTCCCTAATATTCCAGTAATGTTTATAAAACTTCATTTGAGAAGATAATTTATGTTTGGCATCTAGGCTCTGATCCCGTCACTACTGGTACATATGTTTTGAGAATAAAGTGATGAATGAATTGCTGACGTTCACAAAACAGCAAAGATTCTCTTTCTAATGTGAATGAAAATATGTGTTTGAGCTTCGGCAACAACCGATTCATGACTATTCCCTACTAAAACCCTGACTTCATGGGGAATATAGTATTTATTGAAGCATAGATCCTTGGATGGTTGAAATATTACCAAGCAAACCACCTAAAATATGTAAACAACAAAACACAGGGCCAGCTGCAACTATCCATGTGTCTTTGAGAAGACAAGAGTTTTTGTTGAAGCCACATGTAACGTTAGGAGATGACCAGAGGCCCAGGGATTTTGCTATTGCAATGAAAAGATGATGAGCCATAGTTGTTCAGTTGCTAAAGAGTTTCTGAATTTCAAACATCTAATCTTATTAAACCATTTATTGCAATCTAAATAAAACCTACATATTAACTTTGCCAGGGAAGGATTTACAGCATTCTAAAAAGAGCCAGGAAAGTCACTAGAGAGATTTAGGGTATGCAACCATTGTATGGGTCAGTCAGGGTTAGAATGCAGATTATCAAATATATACACATGTGTAGGCTACTATTTCAATAATTAGAGAAGTTATAAGGTTAAGTTTCATTCAAAATCATCTGATGACGTTTAAAAAACAAACCCACACCTACACAGGAAAAAAACTTACATTATTATATATCCCTTATTTCAACCGGGTGCATGTGCACAGCAGTCTGGCTACGCCACAGTTTTGTTCCAACCTCCAACATGCATCAATCCACACCGGGAGCATGTCAGGTGCGGAGCGCCTGTGAGCTCAATCCGCCTAGCTGGATCTGCGAGATCACGAAATCACAGGAGAATTGGCAAATCTTGTGATTCTCAACCTCCAGTATAAAATAAACATATTTCCATAGTTAATGGCAGACATTGTCACTGTCTCTCTGTCAAGTGAAGTTAGTTAATGTATTAGAGTATTAGTTATTCAGTATTAGTTACTTTTGTCAGTTAGTATTAGTTACTTGTAACACATCACTACCCAACATTAACAAGAACTCAGCCTCAGATAGATAGATAGATAGATAGATAGATAGATAGATAGATAGATAGATAGATAGATAGATAGATAGATAGATAGATGGATGGATGGATGGATGGATGGATGGATGGATGGATGTGGTGTGTATGTCCCTGTGTTGTTCAAAACATATAAAATATGATGGCCTTATTCCACTCAGTGCAGACTACTGACCACAGAGAGACGTTATTATTCCAGGGAAAGACAAACTAAGGTGGAGATCATTTTACTTTAAGTGTTTTTCATACACTTTGGCAAAAGAGATGCGGGAGGAGAAATGGAATTCAGAAGAAGAGGACAGAATAGACAGATAAAGAGACGGGACATAAGAGAGAGGTAGTGGTTTGTGTGAAACATAAGTTGCTTCCATTTTAAACAGATTTTGGTCTTCATTTTGGTCTCTCGAGATGTGTGGTCCATGGGTGGTGGACCTCAGTATTTCGACAACCCTGGCTATGGCTTTGCTGACCACTGATTATTTTCTTTTTGACAAATATGCCGGCCAGTCGTTCCTGCTGAACAAATTTTAATATGAGATATCCAAAGACATTTCATTAGTTGTTTAAAATAACAAGCCTTTGAAGACCCACTTATTTGGAATAATGCCTCATGCTCACAGCAGTGTGCAGCCTATAAAGACGTATTTGAAGCAGAAGAATAGATTAGGGGGAAGGAGAGGGCAGGAGGCAGTATCTTCTCTGTGAACTGTATCTCTCACTCTCTGCACTTCCTTCTTTCAGTCTGTATAATTGGCTCTCAGTGTGTTTGGAACCACGTGCCACATCAAGAAAGGCTATCTGGCTTCTGCAGCCGCAGTGTGTGAACCTGTGCATGTTTGTGTATCCAGCAGTGCAATGCTACCACCTGTTTGATGCTCCCCATTAAATGTACCTCCAGGCTGACTTCTGTTCTCAAAATATATAACAGGGGACTGTAACATATCTAACAAACATAAAGAAAATGGTTATCTCTGACTTTTCTCTCATACATCTGCCCTTCATCCCTGAAGCAAGTTAAAGGAAGCATATAACCAGGATGTTCATGCTTAATGTGTGTTTGAAAGCATTTGTTTTTATTATTATTAGGTATTTTTGTTATTTTGTTTTTTATAACTTGTTTTTTAAATGTGCTTATAAAAAAAGTTGGCTTGACTAAATTAAGTGTATTACTTTCTTTGACATGCTGCAGTTTTTGTTCTGAGAACTAGAGCCGCAGAGTAAGACAGGTCATTTTAGTGACACAGGTCATTTTTATTTAATTATTTAAATTTATTTAACCAGGAACTCCCTGCCTGCTCTCTCTTTTTCGAGGGAGATCCAGCCAAGAATGCATGATATAACAGTCTTCACACATAAAACCCAGAGCATAATTAAACGGTTAAATAAAACAATAAAACAGATGCAAAACACAAAAAATCTTACAGTAAGAGTAGCATTTACAGACTTCAGTTAAATGAGTTCTTAGCTTTAAGCTTTAAATTGACCAAAAGAGACCGTCCTGGAGAGCTTTTTAGGATCAAGGTGCAAAATAAGAAAATGCACTTCTACATACTTTAAGAAATGTTTTTGGTATGTTGAAAACACATTACAGTGGTTATAAACTGGTATTAACAAACTTCTCAAACAAAACAGGAGTTTACACAAAATTCAGTAGTTGTGCAGACTAAAATGTTTTCTCCTACAGGTCAGTAAGGGCCAGGAGAACAGATGATAAAGAGTACAATGAGGTACTGGGTAAGGAATCTGAGATAAAACATAGGGAGCAATGAGAAACAGAGTCAAGGCAACTGAGCACAGATGATGAAGAATGCATATGGTTTCACAATAGTCTAAAACTCTTAAAAATGCTGTCTATGCAAGTCTTTTTCTAGCACTAAAGTTAAAACAAGATTTATTTTGATAATAAAATCCAAGCCTAATTCTTAGGGTTGTTTTTTTTTTTTTTATCAGGTGCTGGATATGCACTCTGAAAGAGAGTTTATTGTCCACCCAGATGCCCAAGCATTTATAACATAACATCTTTTCAATGTTATTGCCACATAAGATTACGACAGTGGATGTGAGTCAAGAGTAAGCCCTATAAGATCATGAGTTTGGTTTTCTTTGCAGTGAGAACCAAATTTAAGTTACACAGAGAAACCTGCAGCTGATTAAATGCAATTTGTTGTTTATTAATAGCCATACCGAGGCAGCGAGCAACTGAGTAGAGTATGGTGTTGTATGTGTATGTGCAAGTGCATTTTAGCTGTATGTTGTTAATAAAAAAAATAGGACTGGGACCAAAGGAAAACCATGTGGGACACCCTTAAAGATCTTCAAAACATTAGATTAGACTCCATCAGCATAAACACACTGAGTTTTCTTTGCAAGGTAGTTTTTAACCACCTCAGTGTACTGCCATCCAGGCCTACAGCTTTCAATCTAGTAAAAGAGAATCAAAGATCTTTTTTTTTTTTTTTTTGTAAGTTGTCATGTCCAGCATCATAGCAAACAGAATGGTGGCCTGTATTGTGTTGTCCTGTCCCAAATGGAGCTTTATGGATATAAGGCCCCTCTTGATAATTAAGTATAATTCTTTATTTTTAAATTAGTCTATTGTAGAACTTGCATACTAATGCTAGACATGAAAAGGGGGTTGGGGGCAAAAGAAAGGTGAGAGCAACAGAGAAGAAAAAAGAGACAGGTAAAAAACAACTGCATCAGCTGTTCAATCTAAACAGGAAAACCAGACAACCAGCTGCCATACCTGTGAGGAAACAGAAAACAGAAAATGTTCAAGAAAAATAAATCATCAGGAGCACCTATAAAAAGACAGACAAGCTGGGAGAAATAAACTTGAATCACAACAACAAAAATATCAACAACGCAAAGAAAAAACTATGAACATAATTGTAGTCATTGGTGATTAAACCCACATCACAACACAGTGACTGTATCACCAAGTTAGTAAGTGTGGGGACCCGGGGACCATCATCCGAGCACTCAGAGGCAAGCAGACCACAGAGCCCCATGAGCTCAGTAAGTGTAATTTTTAAACACTTAATAAAGAAAAATACTGAGAACCTGATAAAATCTTAAATCTGATGTTTGATAAAATGTAGTTTGAAGTTACAACAGTTCACACAAGCATTGCTCCCTGTTCATTCGTTCTAAGACTGTATTCCTCAGTGTGCACTAAAGGGGAATTTTATGTTCTGTTGACCCATTCTGGTAACACGCTTTATAAATATTTTAGAGTATATATACACTACATTTTTATAATAAGGTAGTGTACATTAAGACAGAATGCCTGTTGAGCGCTTCACATGAATTGGCTGTTTACAACTTGAGGGGTAACCTATTCAAACATAATAGCTTGCCATACTCTAGACCACATATGTCAAACTGGTCCAGCAAAGGGCCGTGTGGCTGCAGGTTTTTGTTCCAACCAAGCAGCAGCACACCAGATTTGACTGATTCAATCAACTGATCTCAGTCTTCAGACAGCTGATTGGTCAAACTGTGTGCTCTTGGCTGGCTGGAACAAAAACCTGCAGCCACACGGCCCTTTGCTGGACCAGTTTGACATGCCTGCTCTAGACGATCATTAGATTAAACTGTTCTCAATGGTGGTTTCAGTAAGATCTCAGTTCTAGCTATCGGCTTGGTAATATGACCTAAGTTTTTATTTTTATTTTGTTGTTGTTTTTGTTGTTTTCACTACAGTCGCCATTCTCATAAAAGCAACATATCCAAATCCACAGAAACAAATGGTTTAATATTAAAGCAGACTATTTTTGGCTTAAAAGAAAAGTGTTTGAGAAATAATTATGTGGAAAAAATGTGTGTATATATATATATATATGTGTGTGTGTGTGTGTGTGTGTGTGTGTGTGTGTGTGTGTGTGTGTGTGTGTGTGTATTGATTAACTTTTAAGTACCGTGAATGGGATGACATGTGTCATACAACACATTGATGTAGTAGTAAGTTTCTTCATCCAAAAATTTGATTTTCCTTTAAACATGACCCACAATTTTGTTTAGATATTTTATTGTATGCAAGTAATTTGTTGTTATCAGAATTCTGTGGGCATCACATCATCTGCTACTGGATTCTGTTCTGCTTGTAGCTAAAGATTTTGCCTTATTACTGATCAGAAGCCTCTACAATAATATTGCTTTTCAAAACTCAGATTGTTTATTTTCCTTTGAGCATTGGTCCACATGTACAAACTTTTCCATATTTCTTCCATAAAGCCATTAACCTAAATCTTAGCCTCTCTTTGGTGCAACAAAATTTCACAAAAGGCTTATTAATTATTAATTGCAAGCTTTCATGTAATCAGCTCAGCTGTATTTTATCATTGATTCTTTGTTGGCAAGACATAACATACCAAAGTTTTTTTTTTTTTATTTTTGTTTTTTGTTTTTTTTTGGTCATTTGACTTCTATGTTATAATGCCTTTCAGATGAGTGGAGAACATTTACATTTAAACATTTGTCAACCGGACATTTATACTAAACATTCTCTTTGTTTTAATAAGATAATGGATCATATACATATTTAAAGTCTTTCTTCAGGCAATGATTAAATCCATAAAACCTATCTCTGCTCATAACACTTCTTTTGTTGTATAAAATAAAGTTTTCTCTTTAAAATATCTTAGATATTACTCTTCCCTTTCAGTTAGTATTATGTCAAGTCAAATAATCATTAAAGGCAAGATTCTCTCAATTTCAAACTTTTAAACTTTAGTAGCATCTATATATATTTAGCTTTCTCCAGTTTTATTCCTTACTATATTATGAAGATTTTTTTTCCTGTAATGTTGGCTCATATCTCATTCATTACATGATTTTCAGAATATCATATTCATAAAACTTGCATACCAGTTCCAAAATCCTCTCTATAAAAGACTTATGACTGTTATGTGGATATACAAAAACCTTGAACTTTGTTTTTAGCCACCTTTTCTGATGTTGAATTTAATGTAAAGTAATGCAAATTTAGGCTGCTATTTTATTTAATGATAAAAATTCAGAAACATTGTCTTCATGCAAGAAATGCAGCCATTAATGTTTTTAATATCCCCTCTATTAAAGGCTTCTTTGACCCTGCAATACCAAAATATATTATATCTGCGTAAGCATAAGAAGATGATGCACATGCTAGTTTACCAAGAAAGTCCATCCATCCATCCATCTATCCATCCACCCACCTACCCACTCACCCATCCATCCATCCATCCATCCATCCATCCATCCATCCATCTATCCACCCACCTACCCATCCACCCACCTACCCACTCACCCATCCATCCATCCATCCATCCATCCATCCATCCATCCATCCATCCATCCATCCATCCATCCATCCATCCATCCTCTACTGCTTATCTGGGACTCGGTCGAAGGTGCAGTCCAAGCATAGATCCCAGACCTCCCTCACTCCAGTGACCTCCGAAAGGAGCAGTGAAGTGTAACCAAGCCAGCTGAGAGATATAATCACTACACAACTTCTGGGTTTGCTTAGAGATTTACCAGTGGGACATGTCTAACACACCTCGCCAGAGAGAGAAGTCTGCAGGGCAACCTTACCAAATACTCAAACCACCTCAAAAAGAAGAAGTTAAGAAAGAACCAACCAGAGCAGCCATAAGCCTTAAGATGAAGAAATGTTTTAGGTCTATTTTTCAATTCCATCAAGAACATTTTCTCTAACCCTAAAATATTAATGCAGGTAAAGCAAACAACTGCTCCTTGGCTGTTACAGCAGGTCCACACCTGCACAGAGGTAGAGATGCTCTGATATGTTAGATTTGCCATCCAATCAAAGCTGCTCTGACATCAAACTTTTATCCATCAATCTATTCATCCACCCACCTACCCACTCACCCATCCATCCATCCATCCATCCATCCATCCATCCATCCATCCATCCATCCATCTATCCATCCACCCACCTACCCACTCACTCATCCATCCATCCATCCATCCATCCATCTATCCATCCACCCACCTACCCACCCGTCCATCCATCCATGAAATTTTAGAGCCTAGAGAAAAAAAAGTCTTAAAGTTTTTGCTTGTTGATATTAGTTATTGATGCAGTGGCAGTTTCACTCACTCTAGTGCAACTTAAGTGTTTAATATTAAATCAATAATGGAAAATAGGTCAATGTAATGTTACACCCTGCAGTTATTGCTTCATAAAAATTCTACAAGTACAACTTGTTGGTAGGCATGTGTTCAATATCGACAGCAGCAGGATGAAAGAGTGCAGGATACATAAGTACATAGGGTGTTAAAGCATACTGTATGTATCCATATTAGAGTGATAATTTAAATTGCTGTGATACATGCAAGTCAGAAGAGTGCTTTAAGAAGGAAGAGAGAATGTGTGAGGCAAGAGACAGACAACATTAAGCTATTACAGAAAGAGATGGGGAGTTTTAAAAAAAAAGAAAAAGAAGAAGGTGAAAAAAGCACCAGAACTGACAGCAAACTCTGAAAAGACAGAACTGGGAACTGACTGAGCTGTTGTGTCTTTGTGGGGGAGAGAGCTTTTTCACTAGGTTCAAACCAGCTGAGCCACTTTGATAAATTAGGGCGCCTTTAGCTGAGGGTAATGATTTGTATCCAGTGTGGGTGATAAAGCAGCTCCTCTGCTGAAGCATGTGCCTGACAGTTTTTTTCAAGAACAAAGTGCTGGTTTTGGACTTTGACACAGGAGTCAAAGCTTTTTTCTGAGATGGATGCCAGAGGCAAAACATCTGCTGAGTAATATACTGCAGTATACATGCCTGTTTGTGTGTGTGCCTTCAAAGACCAAGACATTATGCCCATTAGAGCATATTTTTGCATGAGCTGCCTTCTCTGTGATTACTGTATTTAACAAAGAAAAAAATTAATGGAACTAAGAAAACTAAGCTGATATTAGACTGAATGTTTTAAGTTTCTAGGTCGTTCAATAGGCATTGCTGATCTAAAATGAGAATCCAAAGACATGCGGTGTATTGGATCTGGAGGGCTATATTGTGAAGACAACCTCTGTTGGCTACCATGATTAGATTGTTAAACGGGTGCCAAGACAATTAGTCTTATGGGCTCATGCTTTCATAGCACAAGATTACAAACCGCGATGCCCTCACATTTCCGTGTAAATTAAATTTTTGGACGAATTGAATGTATTTTGTGCAGGTTTGAAACATTTATTCCCAGCAGGTCACAAGCACTTTTTTAGTGGCTGGGGGGCAAGATCTGCTAATTTACAAGCTGGTGCTGAGCCAAATTCAGGTCCTCCTTCAGATCCTTTAAATTTGTTTTTTTCAGTAGATACTATCCCCTGCACACCTGTGGGAGACAAAAATTATAATGTGTTGGAATCCAACAGTAGTTTTCAGCAGATGTTATCTGCATTTTCCCTAAAACCAACAATCAAGGAAAAGTTGTGCCAACGTTCATCTCTATTGTCTATACAAAATAGTTTTATTGAGGTGAGTAAATATATGGTCACTTTTAGGCCCTAAAAGCAGAGATGGTCAAGGTACTCATCTCCAGTACTTGAGTCAGAGTATTAATACTCATTCAAAGTATTCAAAAGTACAAAATACATTTTCTGATATCAGTACATTGTTTTCTGAATGCTTTTACAGAACCTTGTAACTCTCTAAAGCCAACTAATGTTGTTTATTTGTGATGAACACAGAAGACATTTGAACTAATACAAATCATTTCTCATTCCTGAAATCTCAAACATCAAGCTGAGATAGGTTGGCCATGGGTGCGCTGGTTTCTCCACCTAAGTTTCTCCTACCATTTCCATTGCCAAGTTTTGTTTGAATGAAGGTAAAGCTTGCTACACTGAACGAGCATGACCTATTTCCAAATCCACCCCAGGTGTGAGCAGTGACTGTGATTGGGTCCTCTCTGTAAGGAGCACAGCTTGTTTGGCCAATTGCATTTTAAAAAAGAAAAACACAAACAGCTGACTACAAAGCTATGCTGAGCTTAAAAGAAACGAGTAACGATAAGGTTCTTAGAAATGTAGTGGAGTTGCTAATACAATACTTGTCTTTGAAATGTAGTGGAGTGAAGGTCATAAGTTTCCAAAATAAAACTCAAGTAAAGTAAAGATACTCAAAAAATGCACAGTACCCAAGTAAATGTACTCTATTACTGTCCACCACTGCCTAAAAGTGATTGCAACCCAATGACGCAATTGCCGCAAAGCCCTTTCATAGCACTGGCTGTCAGTGTTTACACAAGTGATGTTGTGTTTCAATTTAAAAATTAATTAATTAAAAAAACAACAAATGCCGGACCAAATAATCAAAACTCTTAAAAAAGTGAAGAGGGAATACCATGACTGAAAAAGTCCATCTTTGTCCATCTTTCCAGCTGCTAGACAGCCACCATCGAAGAAGAAGCCAAGCAAGTACCGCTTGAGAAATAGTTTCTAATGGAGTCTGATGACTTCACCATCAACTTTTAGGACTAAATCTCCAAACAGTTGATGTTTACTTCCATGTAGTAAAGTCCCCCCACTTTGGTTCTGGTTAGACTGGTGTGAAGACAGGCCGGTTCTCCAGAAAGCACAGAGGCTCTTTGACTCAAGAACAAAGCTGGTGCCAGAACCAGAACTGTGCTTGTGAGTGTATTAAAGCACCAACACGGGCATCCCTCTTCTTGTTCGTCTGCTTCTTGATCGCCAGTGGTTTGTAACTACGCATGTCACATGTCTTTTTAGTTTTTGGTGAATTCCTATGGCAATGCTGCAGCGCCACTTACAGGCCTGGTATTGATACTACAGCATTTTCACTGGAATTGTCTCTGTGTGGATGTGGCCTGAGTTAGGTGTACATTCATTCATGATGGCTACCTTGTATTTATTTATTTATTTATTTATTTTTATCTTATTCTTACATTTTTTATCTTGATATCTTGCTTTTTTTTCTTTTGGAGCATCAGTTTAGCACATCCTCAATATATATATATATATAACTGTACACACTATGACTTGCACAAGCACAGTAGGGGCAAATGAGTAGCTATCATACACCCTTGTCTTATAAACTTTAAACCCCATCTTAATGCAGCAGTTCTTGATTTTCTTTTTTTTTTTTTTTTTTTTTTGTTGCCGTCATCATAAAGTAAACCATATGACCTACTGTCTCAAATTTAGATCCTTTAAATCTAAATCCTGAAATTGATCTAGGTCCAGTTATACTATGCAGGGAAGTATGTCAACAGTTACCTAGTACAACATCATAAGTACAGCATCTTATAAATACCATAATCAGAAATACTTTCAGAAATACTTTATTAATCCCTTTGGAATTCCTCAGGGAAATTTGTGATAGCTTCAACAGTCTGTTCATCAACTTGTAGGTTGCTTTTTCATTAATATTAACCATTCTTCATTTTGACATGCTAGTGAAAGTGGAGGAGAGAGTCACTGTGTATTCACAGTGTATTGTGCATTACTCAAGGCTGCATGGTGTTAAGTCTATCACTAAAGTCTGTCATGCCACCATAAAAACCCATATTAGTGTGACAGTAACAGTGTTGTGTAAAACACAAGAGAATGGAGTAGAAATGGCTGTAAGCAGCTGAAAACATAACTTTTTCACAGGTTTAGGCTTGTTGAACAGCTTGTGTTATACTTGTGAGAGTCTAATTGGATTACAGTGACAACATCAAATCAGTAAAACATGATCTTTTACTTTACCTGAGGACACCATCGTCACATTAACTGCTGGCTGCCAGATGAAGCTGCAGCAAGGTTGCAATTTTGTCACATCAAACCAACAGGGATGACAAAATAGGGGACAGAAGCAGATAAAAAATGGACAGAGTATAATCATGCTGCCATGAGATATTTAAGGTGAGTTTTATTGTATGTTTGTCATTTGGTACAGGCGCTGTGAATAAATAACTAGGTACTGTAGTTTATCACTAAAACAAAAGCATCTGAGGTCTGTTTAATATGACATCAACAAAGCAGTTGCCACTAGATTAATAAAAATCTGTTTTAGGAGAGGTTTCAATTGTGAACAATTTATAGCAAATATAACAAGTTCATCATGAGGTCAGAGCTTCATTAGCAGTTAAACTAAAAAATAAACTGGATTTTATTGGAATTCAGATTTATATATTTGTTGCATGTTGCACGTGAAACAGATGCAATTTTAGATGTGGGCATGTGCAGGTAAAGTGGGGGTTCAGTCATGCTATAGTGTGAAAAGCCATGAGCATATAAGTCATGCTGGTACAGCTTGGTCTTATAGGTGGGGGTGTTTCAGGAATGAGGTTGATTCCTGTGATTAATTTTGTGCTGACTCTCTAGGTGCTCCTCTTCCCATTAGGCAGTGGCCTCCTTCAGCCAACCAATGCCTGGGAGTGGCTTATAAAAGGACTGAAAATCTGTTCAGTTGGGCAACTGCCAATGCACCTCGTATCTGTTGTGTGAGCCTAGGTTTTGATTTTTTCTTTTTGATTATGTCTGGTTGTAGGACTATTTTTTTATTGTCTTTAGTTTTCCAGATTGGTCTTGTAGGGTAGAGATGCCATTTTGATTTCCTTGTGGTTCATTTTCTCTGGTTTATGTTGAAGTTAGGGTAGTTTAGAAGTCAGTTTGTATTCTTTTGTTTCTGTGGTGAGCTAAGTTGTTTATTTTCATTTTCAGGAAGGGTGTTTTGTTTGTTATGTTGGCCTTGGCTCTCCCTGATGCTATTGGCTTTTTTGTATTTTACCTGCCACACAAACATTGAATGAACCCTAAATTTAAAATGAAAGAAGCGCTTCTCCACCACAGAACTGATATGACTGTCAGGTTTAAAATCACAATCTGTGCGAACCCCCAAGCTGGTAACCTCAGTTTTAATGGAAGGTTCCAGGAAATCAAGTTGTTCCTGAGGTATCTAAGTAGAGGTATTCTGTAATGCACACACAGGTTTTACCATATGAGGCTCTTGGGGTCCTGAAAGTAATTTTTCCACACCACCTGATCCAATATACATCACTCCAAATAAAATAACTTTTTTTCATTGACACTCAGGAAATTCAATGTCATCCATATTTTTATGTCTCTTAGACATTCTAATTTTAATTTTGTGGAGTCTTTGTTATTTTGCTTAAGGGGGGACATACTGTAAATTTGACAGTCGTCTGCTTAACAATGAAACAATTTCTTCGTAATAGAACCCAGGGGAATCAACTATAACAAAAATAGAAGTGGAACCAAATGTCTTAGTGCTAACACACATTTTGATTATGTACCAGTCTCATAGTAATTATGCCAACAACCTTTGAGGAAAAACAGTTTGAATAAAGGTTGGCTGTGTGCTTGGGTTAGAGGGGGATACTTTTCAGAGCATAAATCTAATCAGTATCTAACTAACAAAATCAAGCTAATTGAGGATGACAGATAAATGGAGGCTAGCTGGCTTGCGGAGTGTAATTGAAGGCTAATTTTCTGTAATTTGTCTCATCTCAGTAGGACAGATTGGTGGTCTGGGGAGAGGAGATAATCAGGTGAACAAGTCACACTAGTCTGTCTCTAAATTCTTGTTGAACTGGTGGACCTCATAAGCCATGCTGATTACTGATGAGAGCAGCAAAACATAACTGCATGGTGCATCACTGACTTTTTAATTATTATGCCCTGTGCACTGTGGGTAGGATCTTCTCGTTTGATAAATCATGTGTTCTCTGCCATGAGTGATTACGCCTACAGTGTGTGTTTTAACCTAGTACCAGTGATGCCACGTGCCATCTTCTCTTGCAGTGTGGTTTCTTGATACTTGACAAACACAGATTTGGGAGGGAAGAATAAAGAAGACATACAACATATTGAGTTCCTTAAGCATTTGCATTTCAATAACATGGAGAGGGTGAAAAGAAATCTGCTCTTATCTTTGCTTTTCAACCTAAAAGAAAAGTTGGGGATCACACATTTAATTGTAAAAGCCAGATTTTCTCTTTCAGTAGTTCTGTTTCTCCAAGTGTATTCAGTTGTGCTAATATGAAGCTTGCTTGCTTTTGCTCTGCTGGTTTTTGACATGACCGTTTTGGTTTGGTTTTGATTGTTTGTTTTTTAGTTTTGTTATTCTAAGTTCCCTTTCCTGTTTATTTTGTAGTTCCTTCTCCTTGTGTGTTACATTCTGTTTTATTTCCTGTTCATTAGCTCACCTGGTTTGATTTGCTCATTCACTTTATCTATTCCCTATTAGTTTCTTAGTGCATTTATACCCCTGGTGTTTGTCTGATGCAAAGTGTGTTCTTAGAATTAAAACTGTATTCCTGCATTTTGTCTTAAAAAATTGAGTCCTGCATTTGGGTCCTCTTCCTCCTCAACCCATAACAGTTTTATAAGAATGAGCTGGTCCATTAAAAAATCCCCAAAAATATTAAGCAAATTTTTACTCCAGTGCATATAAATATTATCAATAACTCATTTACAATCACAAAAAAAGGTTGTGTATGTTGTACTGTAGTTTGTCAGCACAAACTAATGCATGCATTATGACATACGTAATATGCATGTTTAGTTATACAATTTAAATACCATAACATGGATGTTTTAAAGTTTGTGAGTTTATTAAAATAGCACAGCATTCTTTATAATGTGTGACAGGACAAAATAAATAAACATAAATTTTCCCACATGGATTGTGCATCATATCATCATCTGTTTGTAATACTTCATTTTACCTCATTCTCATTGGGTTTAGAAATAAATCAGGCTTTTCTTAAAATACAACCTACTCCACTTTCATGACTACATTCTTTTAGAAAAGAAACTTTGAGGTGACAGTGGTTTCCCGAAAGATTAAATGCAATCATTAAATAGTTGGCAAATTACTTGATTACTTATACAATTCTGCCTCCAAAATTAATTAAAATGGTACAGTAACATTCATTGCCCACATTGGATGCTGAATTAGCCTTCATTTGGGGGGGGGGTGCTTCACTTCACTGAGAAAATCTGCCAAAGTTCAGTTGGGCATCTTTTACTGTACTCCATGTACTTCAAGGCAGTGTCATTAACAGCTGAGGGATGATGAATACTGATATCCTTTCTCACTGATTGGCTAAATTATTCTCACCTTCAAATAGCGAGTTATATGTTGATTTTAAAAGTGGCAACAGACTGCATAAATATTTTTCTTTCAGATTTTTGGAACTGGACATAATCCAGTCCTTTTAATGATTATCATATTCTTCGTCCCCTACTCTAGGATGCATTACTGTGATTTCATCCATTCATCTAACACACTCTGACCATTTGGTTCCATGTTTGTGCACACTGTATCCACTTTTTTTCATCAGAAATAACAGGCATTATGATCTGTGAGCTGACTGTTTAGGGGAAAGAACTTAGGAAATGTTAACTTTAGCCTTTGTATACAATCTCTGTTATATGTGAGATATAAATTATGTAAGGCTTGAACGCTATTGTGTTGCCATGGTGATAGTCTCCAGGCCAATAAATTGGATTTGAAATTCAGCTAAATGTGCCTGTAGCAACTACAGATACATAGTGTGTCCTATATTGTGTACTAATTGTACATTTATATTTTGTGTGTGTATGTGTCTGTGTGTGTTTATGCAATACTTCTCACTTAAAGACAGGAAAGCTCCAGCAAGCATGCCTCACCTGAGTACATACTGAGAGACAGAAATATCAGAGTTGTAGTTTCAGGGCTTCAGTGAGAAACTGATAAGGTGTTCATGTCTTAGCTTTAACAAGGTAATCACATGAATGAACAGATCAGCTGCAGGGCGGATAATCGTTTTTACTGAGCTTCACAAGGAAGGGCAAATGTCAGAAGATTTCTCATTTTCCAAATAGAAAGACCAAATACTTCCCAAATGTTTGCCCTTTGAAACCAAATACAAAGTTTTCCCACATTATCAATGGTTTGGTTGTTAAAGGCAACCCAGTTTCAACAGAAATTCTGACACAAACCATTTTCCATATGCCTTGTATTAGCAGTTCCACAATCCAGACTTAGAAATTGTGAGATAACAATGTTTTGAAAGCAGCTGTCAAGTTGCCTCACATGATTGGATGCATGACTAGTGAGGATACTTTACCCACATAATATTGAAAATCTAAACCTAAACATGGACCTTCTTTCTACATTGTATTCAAACAATGACAAAGGAAAATGTAGACACTGTGCAATTCCTTTTCAGAGAGATTTCTCCATATCTTTCCAGATGTAGACATTTCACATGTGGAAAAATATCATAAGCATGTTTATGATCTGTCATGACATTGCTCTGTAAAGGTCAAGCATCCAGTTATGCGCACACTCTGCCAGCACTCACACAAAAACACCGATTGAAATGTGCTTAGTCATGCATAAAGCTTACACACACAAAATTACTCCAAGCACAAGTGTGGCTGCTCTCACTCTCTGGTAATAAGATGTGACTGACTGCAGTGATTCCAGTTGGTGCAGCTGCCTTGTAGTCATTAAAATGTCTGCTGTGTCTGACATTTACTCAATTTCCCATTTACACAGGGGGAATCAGACTTATTAAAAACACAATCTGAAACACTCTTTGCAAAGATGGAAATATGCAAACAGAATCATCTGTAATGTAAGCCTGGACAAACTGAGACAGGATGGGAGGAAGATTCTTATGGGCAAAGGTGGAGGGGCAGGGTGCACCTCATCACAGCCATCACTACTTTTTTTCCTTCATGCAGAACCGTTCCTGTGCTACGATGGCACTTCCAGACACTTTAGCTGGGAACACATTGTGTCTTCAGATGATTGGCGTGGTTAGATATTCTCCTCAGAGTGGCAGCTGTCAGACGACCAAACAACAAATAATCAGAGGCACCGCTCGCCAACAGGCATGTGAGGCAAATGCTTGGACTGTCGAGTGTCAGCCAACTTTGATTCGCTTCAGAGCACTGACAATGTGGAGAGTTTGCAGTGATGGTGGTGGAACCTCATAAATGGTCCCCGCCTCAACCCCTTGGGTCGTGCTGCAAGTAGCGGTGTGTTTTATGTAAACAGACAGGAGAGAGAGAGTTTATCAGTATGAAAATAAGTTGTTTGTTTTTTGTTTTGTTTTTTTGTCTGTAACAAAAAAAGAAGAAAAATAGACAAAGAAAAAAAAAAAAAAGTAGTGGAGAGCAAAGAGAAACTAATTTAGCTTAGAGCAGCTTGATCTATCCACATGTTGAGTTCCTGGCTGTTGTGAGGCTGAAAACAAAAACATATCTTGGATAATACAAATTGAAGCTGTGTGCCGTTAAACTGTCAGGACAATAATGTTAAGTTAGAATTTGTTGGCAAGAGATTTAGATAATGCACTTTTATGTTATATTTTCCATGTTTCCAGTTGGCTTTATCTTTCTGAAAACTGCATATATTTATTTATGTCCTGTATACTGTAAATGTAATCCTATATAGTCACAATACAAGCCTCAGCACACAGTTTAATTTTCTGTATTGGAACCATGTTAAATCATATTGCCCCTGTTTGTTTAATGAAAATTGAAAATAATAAAGTAGAAAAATAGTGGAAGTTGCCAAACAATATCCAAAAGACACGATTGAGGAATTTAATATATTAGCACCAAAGCCTATAAAGATATTATTAAAAATGTGATTGTTAATAATAGAAAATATCGTAATTGACGGGTGATGAACACTGGTTGGAGGAGCCCCATGTGAAATTTTGGCCCAAAGAGACTCTAAAATTACCTCTGCAGATACTTACCGGTAAGCTATAATATCAGAGGGGACATGGTGTGTATTATATTTGTGTGTGTACAGATTGATCAGACTGTGATCAGAAAAAATAAATGGTGTATGTGTGAATGAGCTCATAATGCTGCTGATCGCCATAAACTAAGCTTGAGCATCTCCTCTCAAGGACCTGGTAAAACTCAATACAGTTGTTTGGAAAATGTGCTACTGCTGTATAATGTAAGCTTCTCTTTACTTTATTTGCACAAATAAGCAAAATACCTCGATACACCAAATATTATTTAATCTTCCACCACTATCTGCTTTCCAAAAATTGTAGAGGTGTGGGTTAATCTAGGTGGAACCTAAATATTTGAGGGAGTGGTAGCCTTGTGGTTACAGCAGTGGTCTTGGGTCTGAAAAACTTGGGTCCAAGTCCCCGATGTGACAACAGAGGTGAACCACTGCAAGGCCCTTAATTCCTCCCAGGTGCCAAAACATAGCAGCCCACTGCTCTCTAGTATATCTAGGGTGATATGGATCACATGCAGAGCTGAATTTCTTAATTGAGATTAATAAAGTAAAACTTATTATCATCATATCATATTGTTGTTAAAGTCGCACTATGTAACCTTCCGACCTTATAACTCAGCACACTGACACTGATTATGCACATTTCTGAAGCCATAACAGCTCAGCAGCATCACAATGCTGGGAACTTTTTCTTCCAGAACACCATGTGACTGCAGCTGAGTTTTGCTTTACACACGACTCACCGTGAAGTGGGACATGTACACCACTCCAAAAATATTCATAAATCCATCCTGGCCACCCCAGTGACAATTTTCTGGGTCCACCACTGCTTAAGGAGCAGATCAGACTTAAGCTTGAAGCCATTTTTCTTTCTGTCTGTCTTCTTTTTTTATTTCATCATGCCCAACAGACTTGAGATTATGATTGTCATGCATTATATAGTGAAGGCAGTCAACAGGAGGATTGCAAATGCTAGACAGCTTCCCATTATCGCAGTCAGACCAGAAAAGCGCAGGAGAGTCAGACTGGCACTGAGACAAGACTGCAAGATGTGAAAGTCACGCCTTACTGCAGTCATTAAGGAGTTACAGTTTACTTGCTTTAAATTCACCAGTCATCTCATTGTCCAGTCAGGGTGCATTCTCATTTAGATGCTGCTATTGCTGTCAAATGAAACTGGTCTTGAATGTGTGTCAGCCTGATTGATGGCAGTGGGGCCACCAGTGAAATGAGTGTATGCTGATGATATGGCAGAAGCTGTATTTGACTGCTTAATGTGCACAACAATTTTCAGAATCTGACAGAGCAAAGTTTTATTGTACTTTATCTTGCTCTTCCTTGTCACTGTCTTATCTGTAAATGCTGCAGATTTATTAGATTCTCTTAGAGTTGACTTTTTTTTTTTTTTTTGATGGCACAACTCACTCATTAAGCACAAAAACAATAATTAATATACTTACCGGAAAGACAGCCAAGTTATATAGTTGAATAAAACAATATTGATGTATCTGTTTCTGTTTGGTTTTTCTTGTTTGTTTGTTTGTTTTGTTTGTTTTTTCCAGACATTATCATCATAGAATGATTATATTATAACTGTATATATAAATGTACAACTCTGCATTAGGCAGGAGGGGGAGAAGGAGGGGGGAGAGGAAGGTGTGCAGTCCGCCTGATACAACACATGCACAATAACCCATACAAACAGTTGCAATAACTTATACGTGCAATAGTGAACTGGGAATCTGTACCACCTCTACTGTATGCAATGCTTGTTTATACTGTTTTATTTAACTTATCTTATTGTTATTTATTGCATTCTATTTGTGCTTTTCTTGCACCTTGTTGTCACTATTTTGCTTTGTACCTGTATATATTGTGTCTTGTGCTTGTCCTGCTTTACTGTTGGTGTTGTATTGCTGCTGGTACCCAAATTTCCCTGAGGACTCTCCAAAGGGATTAATAAAGTATTTCTAGATTCAATGAAAGATTTTCATTGAAGAAAAACAATATATGTCTTTGTTGCAGTTTGAAGTCTTTCTATATCTTCTGCTGTTGGCGCGATGTGGAGATGATATGCTGAAGTGAAATGCTGTCACCAGGCCAGCAGAAAGTAAATGTGAGGGTTTGTCTCTTTCTCAATTAAGGATGTATGAAGATCCAAATAATCCACTTCTGGAGGAAGGAGTGTGCAGGCAGGGAGGAACAGATGCAAGCGGTTGAAGAAATAGACCTTGAGTTGAACAACAAGGTTAGATTTAAGGAGCTCAAACCCTTTCATTTCCACTGCAGAAATTGGGGGTAAAAATCCCTGAATATGGCTTTGGTAGGAAAGTAAGGCTTTTGAAATGATCCAGAACTTTTAGTGCATTTTTTTCAGCAGCAAATTTTCACATTTCATTCTCAGTCATCTCAAGTTTTAATCTTCACAATAACTCTTTAAGCTGTCCAGTATGTTTTGGTTAGTTTTAAAAAAAAACTGCAAACATGCAGCTTTAATCAGTGTGGGCGACATTGTGTGCAGGAAGCTACCAGCATCAAGCAAGGTCCATAATGTGTAAGCAGAAAGCTCTGACTGTTACACGAAATTAACTTGAACAAAGAAAAGTGAATCTGTAATTGTTTAGGAGTGGTTACATGTAAAGGCACACACACACAAAAAAAATAAAAAATCTGTCAATATATGTAGAATTAGCTCATTTTGGGTTAATACAGCGAACCCACACTTCTTTCCAGCACAGCAGGCTTGACACCCCAGTTAGAACTCTTGGAGAGAAATGATACACTTCAACAGATTTCACTTTCTGCATTTCATCGAAGACCTCAGTGGAAATACAAAAAGCCCAGAGCTGAAAGGATCATTTAGCTCCTAGAAAAAAAGTCACCAGCCTTTTTCAGTTCTGGGTGCTGCTGGTGATGCAACCATCATCGCTGCCAGGAACAGGACTTGTTACCCTGGTTACCTTGCAAACTGGTCAGACAGAAAGACATGAAAAAAGTATGACTTCTTTCCAGACTACAATCAGTGGAAAAGGGGCTTGTTGCTTCCTGTGAGGCACAATGCAATGTCAAAAAGTCATTTTTATCACACATATTTCTGTGAGATCAGGCTGTTATGCCAGCTCTGCATCCATGCATAATTCACTTAAAATCCCCCCTTTTACCAAATTAAAACAAATTAGAGACTCTGATAACAGTTTTTTTTATCAGATTAATGTATTTATTAAGGACAAAAACATTCCTACCTTATGTCCTGACCATTTAAAGCTTGTTCTTCTTACTCTTACTAATAAATTTTAACTATATGCTAATACTGATACCAGTGTTGGTCTGAGTGCAAAGCCCGAATTTGTTGTTTTTTTTTTTTTGTTTGTTTGTTTTTTTGTGGCAAAACCAAATACATTAAAAACATGTTTGTTAAATGGGGGCATTAAAATTCTGTAATATTTAATATTTGGATTTTTAAGGGGTTAATGAAGTTTCTACTGGCTGAAAAACAAAGTTTTTTGTTAGTTTGTTTTTTACATTATTACTTGGTTGGTGTTAATGTTCACTAAAGTGTCCTATGATATGCAAACTTAGTAAATTCAGAGGTTTAAGTGATTCGACGTCCTACGTTGCTGCTATGGGAAATTCTCATCGGCTAGGTTGTCCCATTTCAGGAACGTTAAGTGGACTTTGAAGTGTGTAGACTACGTAGGATACTCTGTAGCCTATGTAGTCTGCAGACCCTGAAATGGGACACAAACTAATTACTCAACCACATGGAGGAATGATCTTTTAGGGATCGTTTTGCACACTGAACCATACGCAAGGTCTGACCCGTTACTTCACTTTTTCATGCATATAATCAATGAGATGGAATCTGCTGAGAAAAGCTCTGAAACAATGAAAAGAATAGAGAAAAACAGCAGTAATAAAACATGAACTGAGCAAGCACACTGCTCAAGAGAGATAAAGTCAATTAAAGTCCCAAAAGGATACAATGCATTTGAGAGGGTTGTGTGTGTGTGTGTGTGTGTGTGTGTGTGTGTGTGTGTGTGTGTGTGTGTGTGTGTGTGTGTGTGTGTGTGTGTGTGTGTGTGTGTGTGTGTGTGTGTTCGTTCTGTCTCTGTTTAATTCGGTCAGAGGGCATAGACAAAGCAAATGTAACTTGTAAATTGTAAATGCTCTGCACTTACAATTGAAAGAGGAAGCTCTGAGTCGATGGAGCTCTGACCCTGGTGTGCAAATGGTAATGAACTGGCCATTTAAAGAGGCAGATAAACGGAACAAAAATCACGGACAAAAATGCAAATGTTGGTCTTCTT
Source organism: Melanotaenia boesemani (assembly GCF_017639745.1). Classification (NCBI taxonomy): domain Eukaryota; kingdom Metazoa; phylum Chordata; class Actinopteri; order Atheriniformes; family Melanotaeniidae; genus Melanotaenia; species Melanotaenia boesemani. The sequence goes on along the minus strand of NC_055688.1, from coordinate 25,686,658 downwards.
TATTAAATGTAAATAAGCCAATCAATGAAGTAAATTAAAGGGTTCCAGAGAAGAAGAAACAAACTTCAAGTTGTGAAGGAAGATCTTTCTGTCAGTTGTGTATCTCAGTTTGGAGGCCAGCCCTAAAGCCAAGCACCATCTCTGGAGGAGACAGTATGCCTGCAGCCGGAGCAGCTTCCAGGTCACACTGCTGCACCTTAATTAGCACAGGAATAGTGTTTAAGCTGTGTTAAACTCCCACACCGAAGAGGGCATTACATCTGTGCCAAGCAATCCATCTTTCAACATGTTCCTATTGTGCTTTTCTGCTACTGATTAGTATTATGTTAATCAAGCATGCTCTACAGATTATTGCATCGGGACAACTGAGGGAGACTGGAGTGTTTATCTCACACAGTCAGGAAGACGCAAACTGTTGTCAGGTTTTACAAAGACAACAGGTATTCTTTGTCTTTATGTAAGGGCCAAAGCAATTATTGAATTCAGACCATTCCAGACATTTCCATATGTCTCATTGGACTCCTTTTTGTGCTTTTTTAAAATTGAGATTTTAAAAGCTATTTAACTATTGTAGATATTTAAGAATGAATGAAGATAACAATCTGTGGATTTGTCAAAAGTGAAATAATAATTAGCCTTTGTAGGCACTAACTTTATAATGGTCAGGGAATCTTTTGCTCAGTCTGTATTTTTTAATGGCCAGTGAATGGAAAGTAAAAGTAACATTCAAACCTTGACTGTCAGTTTCTGAGACTTACTTGTGTTTCTCTGAAGTCAGTGTTCTCTCACGGTGAGATTTTGAGTATAGCCATTATCAAAGCTGACTGCACAGATATAAACCTCCTGCATTCATCCATGCATGAACATATAAACACACACTCAAATGCACTGAGATTACTGTGCTTCAGGCATCTGTCTTACGCTCAGATACATTACATGGCTCACAGCTTTAGCACATGTATTATTATTAATGCTTTTACTGGTCAAAACAACCACTGTTTTAACCCCTACTCGCCACTGGTTTTACAGAAGAAACTTTATGTAGTGTTTCACAAAAACACAGTATTAACTAGGTGGTTTATGATGCAGATTTCTTTAATCCTTTTCTCAAACATTGTGTTCTATTTCTTTGTGTGAGGAAATGTCTTAAGCATAAACTATTTTGAACTAAATAAACATACTGATCAATACTAGGCTTGATTTTTCAGTTGAATTATGTAAAAATAAAGAATAAAGCAGAAATTTTCCTATAACTATTTTTAGGAAATTATAGGAAGGGAAATATAACTCACCATAGACTACATACACCATAAAAATAGCCATTTCATTCCTTTATGACCATCCTTTTATTAAAAGACTTGTGCAAGGTTAGTTGAAGGGGGGAATACTTAAAAGTGTGATGTGGATGACAAAATCCAACCACTGCTTCTAGTGAATGTATTTGTGCCAAAATGACTAATTTGGTACATTTATATTCTTTTCCTGACAGCTATAGACAGAAATCACACATGGAGGTTTGATTTTTATGCAGCCATCCTTCTTTTATCTTGACTAGTCCCACTGTGGTCTGTTGTTTTAGCTGTCATAAAACTGCAGGAAGTGAACTGTGAAGTGGAGTGGTTCCTGAAAAAAACAAATCTAACACGTTTGCTTTTAATATAAAAAGACTAGGAAGAAGTGATGCACTGAAAAAAAAAAAAAAACTCAAGAGGCTTTGTTGTGGAAGAAAATTGCACACCACAAAGAGACTTCTTTAGCTTGGCTAGAAAATCTGACTCTGCTAGGGTAAAAAGACAGATGTCATGGTAAGATCTAGAGTATCTTACTGTGCTATACAGTGCAGCTATATGTAATTTAGACTTCCTTTATTTTGCTAATAAACAGTCCAAGCACCAGGACATAGTAACAGGCCGGGCAATTGATTGTTGTGGGTGGGCCCCATTTATGAGAGAACAAATTCTGGATTATTAATTCAATATTTGACCCATATCAAAGCAGATTAATTCCATTCAAAATAAGTAAGAAAGACTACTATTGGTCATTCAAATGTATCTTGTTTAATTTAGTGCAACTTACTTCAGCTTTGTAAAAACAGCAAAGAAAAGCCCAGCATACTAAAACACTTTGGGTAAAAATGTAATTGTAAATGTAAACAAATGTGAACAAACTACATAAGGTGCAAATGTAATTGTACACTTTTGTAAGGATGAGTTGGACTGAGTTTAATCCAGCTGCAGGTGTTGCCTGTGGGACACATGCACGTAGTTGCTGCAGCATTTACTATCTTGCTAGGTCTCATCACATTAGTGGAATCATCCAAGCTGCTAGACGTGGATGCAGCATAATACCTGATAGATGTTCCTTTCTTCATGTTATTGTTGAACTGCTTTGTCCATTGTCCAAAGGTATTGTTCTACTACTACTTGTTTAAAACTAGTCAATGACTTCGTGCCAAATATTCCAATCACTTACCCATTATGCTATTTATCGAAGATTCTATACACATTAGTAATATGGACTGATCCGGTGGCTGTTTTGTGTGTTGTACCATTTTGCAGCGCCACCATTACTAAGGTGCAAGTCCTAATTACCCTGTATCTGCCAACATTGACAACAGCATGGATATCTGGATTGACAATGTTAGATAGTGGTCTACATTTACTGATAAGTGTATCTTATTTGGAGACCTCAAAGTTATTCTGTTAGACATTAGTACATCAATGAAAACTATGACTCATCTGTCAGAAACAACTTTTAATAACTGGCCATCTGCACTGGAATATAAAACACAAATCTGGTTATAAGAAGTTACCAAACGTTGGTAAAGAAATAGTTTCAATCTTTTGCAAAGACTGTTAAAGATTTGTTTTATCAGACATATTTTTGTTAAAACTAGTTTAGGCTGCAGTGTACATGAGCTGTGTTACTGTTTATTGTCTGGTCACAGCATTGCCCTGATGAGAGCAAACATACAGTAGTTACATTTTTCAAATCTCCATAGTCATTAACTCTAAGCAACACCGCAGCCTCATTCCCATTTGTTCCCAACTTACTAGTAGTCTCCTACCCTTCATGTTTACCAGTAAGTACTCGTTAACTGTCAATTAACTCCTGATTTATTCAGATTTGTTCCCCTGACAACTAACCAGTGGTCTTCTACTGCAGGGGGCGGCATGGCTCAGTGGGTAGAGTGGTTGTCCTGTAGCCCAAGGGTCGATCCCGGCCCGTCAATCTCATGTAGGTGTCCCTGAGCAAGACACCGAACCCCCAACTGCTCCTGATGGGTCATGGTTGAGCGCCTTGCATGATAGCTATCAGTGTGTGAATGTGTGTGTGAATGTGACGTACATGTTAAGCGCTTTGGATAAAAAGCATTATATAAGTACAGACCATTTACTATAATACTAAGTGTGTTTACCAGTAGGGTACTGGTTGACTACCCATAAGTTCCTGATTTGTTCCTAAGGTGATCCCTAGTAACGAAGCAAATTTTGTGTCCATTATTATGTGTTACTCAAACTGTGTCACAATAACATGGATACGTACAATTTAGTATCAGATTATGTTTTTGTTGTTGGGAATAAAATCTTCAGCCATGACTACATGTCACTTCTCCTCTGCAATTTATGTCCAATGTTCCTCCCCAATGCAAACACAGTCATCAGCGGACAAACTGTCAACCACTGCAGCCCTCAGTGTCACACAGACACAGACAGCAGCAATCTTGATGAAGCGCTGTGTTCTTCACTTTTTTTTTACCACAAAAAGTTTTCCACTGCTGTTCGAACAGCCAAGAAAAGCTTCAGTCCTTCCAGGTTCCCCATGACATTGTGAAGAAAATAGTCTGATTCTCATCTGTTCTACTTTGACATGCATAGAAATGCCACCTCAGCAATGCCGGAGGGTCTACTTCTAGTGTTGGCCCGGACTACTCTACAGACACATAACTTTTCTAACTTTTCTCAATGCCAAAATTACACAAACAGGAACCTATTCTAATTGTGATTATTTAACACTATAAAAATAACTGTTAAATAATTATAAATGAAAATTATGTTCAAAAAGTTAATTGAAATAAAAGTCTAGTTCCAGCTTTAAATCAATAATAATAATAATAATAATAATAATAATAATAATACATTTTATTTGTGGGCGCCTTTCTTGACACTCAAGGTCTCCTTACAGGATAAAACACAAGAATAAAACATATCAATAAATACACTCATGAATTAAAAGATACATAAAACAATATATTGTGTCACAATATTGTGTCCTCGCTTGTGTTCTGTGTGTTTTATCTTTTAAAAATAGAAACACTGCTGCTAATATTTGTTGTAGAAGATAGTGAGTTAAGAGACAGGAAATATAAGAGGGCGGAAGCACTTTTTGTTCAGTGTAATTGAACCAGTAAAAAGCTTTTTCTTCTTCCACTCATTTAACTGTCAACACCCTTCAAAACCAGGTTTAGGTGTGAAATATAACAGCTTTGTAATAAGTGTGATCATTTTATGTCAAATGTTGATTTTGCTGTTTTACAGCTATTAGGCCAATTTTATGCTTTTAGTGTGTCCATTTCACAAGCTCTTAAAACAGCAGTTGTAGGAAAAACTAGCATTCTTTCCTCAAGCTTTAGTCAAATAAAAACATGTCACTGACTTCTAGTCAAATACTTGAACTTTTTTTTTTATTGTGTCCATAGGTGTGTTAATTTGTTCAATACTTGATTTGTAGGATGTCAAATTTGTGCTTTCATCCACCAAGAGGCTCTGTGTGACTTCATAGCATTTTATTTTTCCCTTTTTAAATCACTTGTTGCAGCATCTTCCAGAAGTTTAACACCAGGAGTGTTCACAAAGCAGATTTTATCTCATCCTGATCTAGCAGATAGAAGAAAAGAGACACCTTTTGAATTTATCAAAGCCTGGAAGTAATTCTCATTGTCATAATAAAAGTTAAAAACACATCCTTTGGAAAACAGAAGATAAGGATCTTTTTTGTTTGAATTTGAACTGGTTTGTTTTATTCTAGGAGCTGGGAAAAGAAAAAACAAGTGTGCACTTTTATTTACTCATGGACATTATTGTCTTGTGAATGTCTGACACTAAACTAAGGGTACATATAAAAAGTGTTGGAAAAAAAAGTTTAAAAAAAATCTCATTGAACCTCGTCTATGTCTGCAGGAAATAAAAGCTACCTTCTCCCTGAGAGGGCTGCTTGGTTCTTTAACACTGACAGACTTAATAATGAAAACACAGCAGAGTGTGGCCCAGTATGGAACATGGAGAGGAAGAATTCTTCATCTTATTCCGTTCCTTAGATTCACTTTTTGTCTGAGGGTACATTAATTTCAGAGTTTTGAAATTTTCAAACTTTCCAGTAATAATGTTTAAGCTTTATGTTCCCCAAACACAGCTGGATGAATAATTGCAACTAGAAGAGAAAGATAAGCTCTGTGAGAAGACTAAGATGAGGTCTGGTGCACACTGAGAGGCACTTTTACAGAGTAAATCACTTTCCCCTACTTGTAAAGTGTATCGTTTATATTCCTTTACTTTGTGATTTGGCCATGATATAAAAATAAATGTCTGGTTACTTATGTAAAAAATGTCAGTATATAGAAAGTATGATTGCCAGATTCAATCAAAACACACTGAATGGCCTCTGCTTGGTGAGTTGCTTTATGTCACAAAAAATACACAATCAAGCAGAAAGCTTCCTGGAACCAGCAATAATAATTTGAAAAATCTACATCATCTTCATTCTATTAGTAGGGATGGGAAGTGATAAGATTTTATTTATATCAATGCTAATATCAATTCTTGCTATCGATCCGGGTCTTTATCGATTCCCTTATCAATTCCTGACCTAATTTTGTAAGAAGAAGAAACAAGTATCTACAACGCAGATTTATGGTGTCAAAAAATTGTTTGACTATTTAATATCTAAAAAGAGTAAACTTTAGATTTAGAACTCCACACAAACAATGTAAAGAAAATGACTCATCAATTATATCTTAAAACTGCAAATCCCAAAACTACAGATCTGTTCCAGAAAAGGGTAAATAATGAATCATTTAATATAAAAACTCTGTACATGAAGTCAGCTAAGAACGCAATAAAATAAACACTGACCTAAGTAATTTAACAAGAATTTGTAGGATTTTTACCCCTAAAAACTATGTGAATAAATATTAAAACAATTTTTACTTTTTAGTATGAACACATTTCTACCTACTTTGGCTACAGGTGGTTATTTTGACCACACAGGATTTTGCACTATTCTATTTATAGATTCTTGTCGTTCTGGATCAGATAATGTGGAAGTAGCCTGTAAAGGCTGGTATATAATATTTATACTGTAATTTACACTATTTACTGTGAGGCTAAAACAGCTATTTAGAAGTCCCAACCAGAACAGATCGAACCTGCTGCATGGCTTTTCCACATGGGCTGCCGGTGTCTGAGTTTTTAAAATATGGCGCTGGCCAACCTTCAACATGGCATCTGCATGGAAAATAAAGGGCAATGTGTCAAGAAACAGTAAGGCACCGTTATGTGTCACAATAAAGGTTCTATGTGCATTTTGAAATCTGAGCTGTTTTTCTTTAAAACATCTTAATAATATAATTATGTTATAGTGTGACTGTGCCAGCATCAAATGCTGCATTTAACAGATTGTGTTTGCTTTTGGAAGATTCCCTCACTCTCTCAAATGCTCACCACACAGACTATCACACAAATACTGATTATAATACAAACACTCTAGTATTCACACATTCACTACACATTAATATGCTAACCTCGCCTTTATGTGTATGTGTGCTTAATGTGTGTGTGCATTTAAGAGTGTATGTTAAATATGTAAGTATGTAATTCAATATGTATGTCTATGTGCCAACATAAGTGTATGAATGTATGTCAGTGGATGTAATGAAACACAAATATTACCTAAATCTCACTTACCCTGGTTATCAGTGAATCAGTATCAATATGCAGGTAGAAACTTCTTTTAATAAACTCACAAAGTGTGAATGGACTCTGCCCGTTTATAAGCACTGAGTGATTGATAACCCACTCTGAATTCAGAATTGGCACATATGGTCTATGATAAGTGACGTCATGAAGCTTCATTTGGAAAGTCGTACGGCAAAGCGAGAGACCGAGGTGTCTGCAACGACACTTCCGCTTTGAAAGTTCAATGCAAAGTCAAGCCTTCCACTCAAGCCTGCTAGGTGTCAGGAGTGGGATGTGTTGCTGCTGACTTGGGTGTACACCATACAGATGCCAACATAGAATCTAAACATAAGTCTAAGTCCAATAAGGTGAGCAACCATTGGAGGACCCAAGAGAGGGAACTTCAGGAGGCCTGCCTGTAGCTACACAGGTGGGAAAAGGAGGCTGTCCAACAGGAGAAAAGGTGGTATAGATACAGATACAAGTCAATAATCTGAGCGACGATCTAGGAGATGCAGCAGAGAAGTGGATCTCCACCCCAGGTGCATCAGTCACCTGCCAGAAGTGAGCCAGCAACAAAGAGTTGGGCCAAGTCTGGAATCCTTTTGTTGGAAGACAGAGATGACATTGGCAGCAGCTGTCAGTGGCTTGATAGGAACTGGGGATGAGGCTTGTACCACATTTGACTGGAAAAGCACATGCAGCATGTGGCCATGGCAACAGGTGTCATGTGATTACAAGAGTCAAAGAGGCTACCTTAACAAAATATGAAATTGGTGAAAAAGTGTACAGACAGAGGTTCAGAGAGATTGATATCCAACCTGGTGAGACACCCCGAAAGATCTACAATCAACTCAAAGACCTTTATCACAAATGGATGCAACCAAAAAAGTGGACAAAAGAACAACTTATTTATGTGTGTGTGTTTGCATACATATATATATATATATATATATGTATATATATATATATATTTCTCATAGTGGGAACTTATGAATCTTTTAAACTCTTTAAACTCTTTAAAGTTCAAGCAAAATATTCTATTTAAATGCAGAACTGATGAAGGATGTAATGTTGGAGTGGACTGTGCTAATAAAGCTACATTTACCAGTGTTGTTTATGGTTTCTTTCTGCCCCCTGGTGGTCAAAACTACATAGAGGTGAGCAAGCACAGATTCTTCTTGGGTTTCCGTCTTGCTAGCTTATTTGATTTCAGTGGGGAAACAAGGAAAGCTGCCCTTATCTATAAATTTACTTAATGTGTTTAATCAGTAAGGCTTTAATCTCAGGTTTTGTGTGTCAATCCAAATGGCCACACCTAAAAATCTTCTTTTTTACAAAAACCCTCATCTTCATTCTTTGGTCTCACATGTTGTCCTCAGTTTTCACTTCCTCTTCTACTTATATCACCTCCACTGCTGTCCCTTGATTATACACGTCCACAGCTACTTTAGAATGAAGAAAAACATATTCTAAACATCTGCCAAGTTCTTTCTTCATCTTGGTTTTCTTGTGAAATAGCCATTTTAAAGTCAGAAGAGTCCTAAAAACAGTGTATTTGAATGAGAGAGTTTCATGTGTCTCTCTGCTCTCTCCTTCACATTTTGCCCTCTAAGACATGCAGATTAAAAAAATCTATGAAGCGAGTTCTAGTCTTCTGCCTGCACCTGCCATTAACACGTGCCATTAAGTATGATTTGGAAATAAAAGATGAAAAGAGTAACTAATCATGAACTTGATTTATCATTTTTGAGGCTGAAAACCTGGAGGGAGCTTCGTCATACATGCTTTTGTCAAGATGCATGTTTATCCATATGCATAATCTCAAACTGGCAAAACTTGTCAACATTATCTCACTGGTGGAATTTACATAACCAATCTCAGTTTTCATTATTCTTCTCAGAGGGATTGTGTAATTGGATTTTTTTTCTAACTAGCCCAAACAATGACTTATCTTCTCTCACATGAAATGAGATTTATACTGTTAAATTACATTCTGATGTAGCCCATCTTGCTTTTTGCCGTGCATTAGGTTTGTGCTGCACTGAGTAATAGCATGTCACTGAACATCTCCGCGACTAATGGTGTGTCTATGGCTGCCTAATGGACACATCTGTGTGCTGAAGATAAATACCATCTCAGCACATCTTTTCCTCTCTTTGTTGTTTGACAACTCAGATGTGACGTACCAGTGTGAGATTTTGCTGTCTAAAGTTACCAAGTTCCTATGATAGAGTATGTAGACGTATGGTTCTTTGTATGTTTTTATAAGTTGGACTCGAGAACTGTGGAATAATATCAATATAAACAAAGGAGTATTAGAGTATTTGAGTTATCAGGATGTCAATAATGCACAAAATAAATAAATAAATAAATAACTGAGATGTAACACGAGATGCTAACACCATTTAATGAGAAGCTTGCTGTATTTTCTTTGCTTTGTTTCCTTTCACTTCCTATTGATCTGAATGAACAAATACTGCATGAAAGACAGAAGTGTGATTGAGATTGAGAGAAGAGAGGGGAAGAAAAGCAGGAGGGTAATTCCCAGCCATGATCTGGTGTTTTATTTCCGACTTGTGGCTCAGATCAATAGTGTGTGTTTGATGAGAATAACAAAGCTTTCTTGCCCAAGTGTTTTACTACAGCTTCCTCCTGGGTGCAAGTGAAGTCCTGAGACACAGAGTTGTCATCAGACATCCTCATGACTCAGTCCACATATTGGATTCATTTCTTTCTCCAACTTTATTTCCTGCCTTTCTGCGCCTCTCATCATGAATAATAAAAGGGATGGAAGCAAATCTTAGCCTTGGCAGAGAAGATTCAGCTAGAACGGCAATAGAGGTTTTTAGTTACTGTTAGGTAACCCCCCCCCCATGGCTTTTTCATATACCTATCTTGCTCTATTGCAATTTTTATCTGTCATCTGCTTCGCCTTTTCTTTTTTTTTACCCTCTTATATTTAGTGGTAACACCTCGACATGAATGATGAAGGATTACTCAGGATTACCTGATTGTAAAATTGAATTACTGGCCTTTCCATTTCTCTCTTATCTTGTTTTATGGTCAATCTTTCACAAAAATCAAATTTTCTCACCCTTTTAACATATAAAGAAGAGCTTATGGAAATATATTATATCATTGTATATATTATGTTAATGGTAGGTTCAAGTGTTAGGATGGCAGTATGTGCTAACATATCATAAATAATTATATTTGCTATGGTGCACTCCCTATGGTGCAAAATCCATTTATAACATTATCACAAAAACTGGGAATATAATATATAAAGTTAAAAAGGAGTTATTCTAACAAGTCTGAAAGCCAATGAGTGCGACCGTTTATTCTTCAATATTCTGAACCCTTCAAGACAAGCTTTGTTATAATTTCTTTTAGTAGCCCTCAGGAACAGTTCTTAAGACTTCCTGAAGGGTCTGTCATCAAAGCTCTTCTTTGGATTTTTGCTGCCTTTTGTTCCATTCTGTTAAAATGGTCCCACACTGCTTCAGTGATAATAAGGTCTGGGGTCTGACAAGAAATAATCACTCCATCCACTTCACGATCTGTTGACATACCTCTACCTTTCTTCCTGATTTCTTTAAGAATGGCTTTGTGAATGTTACATTTTCATAGAGACAGTTTCTGACAAAGCCTCTTCTAACATTGCATGGATAAGCCAAAAGGCCAGGGGTATCTTTCATCTGTCAGGCTTTGTTAGATATTTTTCTTAAGATTTAACATCATTTTCAGAGACTGTAATCTGAATAATACAACTTTTTAGTGTATGTGTAAGGCTATCACCTTATTAATATGTGTATAATCTAATTTATTCATGAAGCTGCATTATTCTGTTTTTATAGGTTCAACTAGATGTCTCATTCAGGAAGACTTCAGCACAGTGAATGATTTCCATCACAGGGACCTCCACTGAAGAATTTCTCAAACCACTAAACTCTTATGTGATCTCAAAGTACAAGTGTTCTCCGTGTGATTTCTGTGGAACAAGTTTGATTTGTGTTGTGTGTCTAACTGACATGTTTAAGCTAACCTGAATCTTCTATACTGCTGAAACAAACTATTACCAGGACATTTTGTGTCTGTATGTCTCGCCCCTTTTTGTTCCAGTTTGCTGATTTACTTCCCAACAAAAGGACTTCCATCGTAGGCAGCAGCTCTGTGCCTGTCCAAAACAATTTGGGTCACACCAAGTGAAACAGAAAAGAGTGTTCTTCAGAGACTCATTGTGGACCACACTGCCAAACCTAAAGAGAGGGGAGAGCAGCAGGAGTGTCAATGTGAACAATCTGGAACAAAGTAACTGAATGGACAAAGTAAAAGACAAAATATAAAACTAAAAAAGACATACTTCCGTTTTAGGGTCAGGAGGAAATTACAAGATGTTGCTGCTTGAATCATGTTTTTTTTTTTTTTTTTTTTTTTGCTGTTTTACTTTTAAATCTTTTTGAATCAGCATGTTGATTTTTATGGCTGTCACAACATTTTGCAACAAAATAAAACCATGTGTAGAGTGTTGGACCAGAGCCTGGCCTCCACAGTCATGTCTGAAACCCAAATGAGCGTGTTTAAAATGAGCAAAGCAATCAGCATACTCTTTATATTTTGTAACTCTATGAAAACCTTATTAAGGTTTTTGTAGGAATGAAAAATGTGCAAATGCTGTACTCAAAGCAATGGTTGTACATTTTGAAGAACTTTAAATAAGATTTATACTTCGTATTGAGTTTTCTTTTAAATCTTCAGTAATGCGGTACATTGTCATTTATGGTGCAAGTTTTATGGTTTCAGTCTCTGTTTTAATTATTTACTTTTTGCTTAGAAATTTTCACATTTCCTACTACCATTGCAACTGATTTGCATTTATTGACTTACTAGCCCTGGGATTCTCTGTCCATATCTCATTAGTGAATATGTGTGCTTTTCATTGTGTCAGTGTGTCTCCTCACTTACCCACTGGCGTTGCTTCCTCATGTCTTAGCTTCTTCCAATAATAATTTAATGGGAGAAAGTGTGTGGACAGAGGAGCTGAAATAACCACATGAAAAGTCCTAAGTCCCACTGCAACATTAAACGGTCTACTATATGTCAAGGCACAGCAATTATTAATGATACTTCATGAACTATTTCTGCATAGAATACACCTTTGTTTCATGCTTGACTCCACCAGAGGTCTTCCCACTCCTTTACTCCTCAAGCATAGCATAATGAAGAAGACACTGCATCTTCTTTCTGTTCAGTCGGTCTCCAGTGTATTTCTTCATGTTCTCCAATCCTAGAGATGCTCCATTAGTGCTACCTATCAAGATTATCTAAAAAGGAAGTGGTATATTCTTATGACTGAGAAGCAGCTGATGGAGAGCAATGCAGGGAGGCCCTATACATACTGAGGCATTGACCTGACCCAGCACTGGTTAAAGAAAAGACATCTCCCTATTGGCTTACACTGGTTAAAGATGAACTAATCTTCTTCACAGTTTTGGATGTTTCTGGTTTCTTGACACCCCTGGCTAGAAAAGTGAGCTGTAAAAAAGTGGAATTTCAGTTCTGGATGTTTTAAAGTCTGTGAGTGGTAAAAAAAAAAAAAGGGCTGATGGATCACATGGGATGGCTTAACTCACATGCAATTAGTCTGTGTGTTCCAGGACCACTACCATGAAAACTACAAAAGTTGCACCAGTTAACAAAAAGTATCCCATCAGATTTTATATTTGAGGTTCAGGTCCATATGAGACAGGTTCTGGATCCAGATCCGGACAGCGGTCCACTTGTAAATGGCCTCTGGTCTAGTGTATTTGTAAAACTCTTCAAACATTTAGTTTTTTTGTTGTTGTTTTTGTTGTTGTTTTTTTTGTTTGTTTTTTTTTTTTTATTCATTCATCCACTATTTATACTGCTTTGTCCAGTTAGGGGTCATGAGGAAACTGGATCCTATCCCAGCAATTAACAGGCGAGAGGCCTGGACAGGTCGCCAGTTCATTGCAGGGCCAACACAGAGAGATCAGCAGCCCTTAACACTCACACTCACTAGGGAGAATTTAGAGTGACCAATTAAACTAACATGCATGTCTTTGGATGGAGGGAGGAAGCTGGATTACCCGGAGATGACCCACGCATACACGTGGAGAACATACAAACTCCACAAAGAAAGGCCACTGTTCAAACATTCTCGCAGCTGAGCCTTGAACCAGTTCTTGCTGTGAGGCTGCAGTGCTAACAACCACACCACCATGCAGCCTGTTTTTTGTTTGTTTGTTTGTTTGTTTGTTTGTTTGTTTGTTTGTTTGTTTGTTTATTACAAAACACAGGTAAAACACCAGAGACAGCTTGTTTTCAGTGGGTGAATTGAAAATTTCAGAGGTTTGAGCTTGTTCCAGTAGTGAAAGAAAGGATTGATGGCTTGTATGATGCTGAAATTTAAATCCATTTTTCTCTGCAAGTGCAAACTCTGATGTATCAGTGACTAATTGGCTGAAGCATTATGTATATAATTGGTATGTTTGTTTGTATTATAACACATGGACATTTCTGGTTTTGGAAGGATCACATGTAAAGATCAATCTTTTACTATGACTTGTGGTGTTGATTCTCTTAGTGAAGTCTTTAATGCTTACTGTGTTGAGCAGAGGTTTTATTAATTTTCAGTTTTTTTCTATTGATGACATAGTTTATCACAGACCAGTGCCAAACAGTTTTCTAAAGAGATGGATGTAAAACATAGTGCCATATTATTGTAACCTGCCTCATGATGACTTTCAATTGCTGTAAAGTAAACCTTTTATGTGATATGCTAGTGTTGAAAATATATTTTACCTTGATCTACAAGCTTATTTGTACTGACATTGTTTATTTTTATGCTATTTAATATGTATCATTTATATAAATCAGATTTATATTTTGACTTCTTACAGCGTCAAATACAGAGGCATGGCCGAAACTATAGACTTAAAGAAAATCCACTGACAGAGCTAACTTATAAATTTATGCTCAAGTGTTGAAAAGAATCCCAGATAGACACTTCAAAAGTGTTGAATTTGACTCATTATTAGTACAGTTGGTACAATTAGTAGGTTATCTATTATTATTATTATTATTATTATTATTATTAATTCGAATAATTATATGGACTCCATGGAGACAGCACATAGCATGACTGAACTGTACAGTCTTTCTTTTTTAATAATCACCTCTAGACTACCTGCCCTACAATGTGACTCTTACATGCTTTTAAGTATTGAGTCACCAGATGGATACAAGTCTGAAAAATTATTTTGAACCTGGAAATATTTTCTTGTCATTAAAATGAAAGATAATGTTTTCTCATTTAGTTTTTACCATTTCTGTTAATATTACATCTTAATGCTTAAGAAAATATAGTTATGTATGCTGCAGGTTTTTTAACTTTAATACCAGCATTTTTCCTACCTGTATGGAAACAGTGGTCTTAACATTCAACAAGCTAGATATCACATTGGACCTCCTGCTGGACCAGTGGGAAGCTAAGTGCCATTTACCTGAACAAGTTTGAGCTGAGCTTGAAAACTCTTTCCATTTCTTTTGCATCCAGCAGGAACAGGAATTTAACAAGTGATCCTATTACCTCCAGAAACGGGCAATGAGAGTGATGGATAAAGGTGGAGGGTAAGGAGATGCAGAGCTGAGTTAAGAGAAGAAGACATCAAAGTCCCAGCAGTGAAAGTGTTTTGAAGAAATGTGTTGATGCATAAAGCTTTTTCTGCTGACCTTGAAACCATCCTAGACATGGTCAGTGGATCTTCACTGTAGGATCTAGAAAGCAAGGAATGAAAATATAAGTGTTTGGACAGCTCCCTGCAACAGCAAGCAGAAAGAGTGATTTGGGAAAAAACAGATATAACATAAAAACAGACGGGAAACCGCTTTCAGACTGTGTGCTGTTAAGTTGTTAGTTTTCTGTTGTCACTGCTGCCTATGTTCTTATGTACTCAATTGCTATGCAATCAGACAATCAGCGAGCCCTTATGGAGCTTGAATATAATGATGTGGTGCACAAACCAAAACTGCAGGAGAGATGTGTTCACTAATGCTACAGACACAACCAAAATCTAATAGTTGGCTTGTGTATGAGACCTCTAAAAGAATAACAAGTTCCTGTGGAGTCCCAACAGCTATTATTGCAAATCTGTTTTATATGAACATTGTTATATCATGAAAGAAATCTTGTTTATGATAAAGGTTATAAAAGGAATTGATTTGCTCCACTCTAAAATTACTTTCACTGCTTTCTCTATAGCTTGATTTCTCTTTTGATATAGCTTGAATGCATTATTTTTTTTTACACTGCTTTAAAATTCCAATGAAACGATGGTGCTATTTTGTTACACTTTTACAGTCTGAATAAGTCTAAGTGGCTTTGCCCCTTGTTGGCTGTTTGGTGTCTCAATTTCATCCAAAGAAGTCTAGATGTGCCAGAAGCAATCACATTAGGTGCATTCATAAAAAAAAGATCTTTCAAAATTATGGCACACCTTTTTCTTCTAAGATAAATGTTAGTAATGATTATTAGGAGGGTTTTAAACAAATAATCTCACACTAAGATGAATCCATATAACTCATATGGCAGTAGCTTTTGATCATTCCCATCATCATCTTTCAAAGTAACTTTGCCTCACCAGGCACGCCTTTGTCTTCATTTAATTCACTGTATTAAATCCATTGAACTGATAATGGCCTTTCTGTAGTCAACTTGATTAATGCAGCTTGAAGAAAATCAATTTCCACCAACTTTTTCCCCTGTTTTATTCCCTCCTCCCATCTTCCATTCCCTATCAGTCCAGATGTAGGGCTGTCATGGTGGTGGCTTCAGTATAATGATTTTATACAGGTTTACAGCCGCTCTGAGTGAGTGATGACATGGATCACTGTATGAGCTAAATTCACTGGTATGAAAAGTTGATGTTCTTATGAAATAACAACCAAACTGACCTTGTTTTATGTCCTGCCAAAATATACCATTACAATACAACAAGGTATCTTTGTGTTTTACATCTATTTTAAACATCACAGTAAAAACATCTGTTCATTTTCTATGTATTCTGTTCAGAGTGGAGAACAAGCAATCAGTTTATCTAATATACCTTTCTTGACGCAGTCGGAGTCTGTGCATGCACAGAGGATAACATGTAAACTCCAAGAAAAAAACCCAACTCCTCAAAGATTCTTTGTTTTATTGTACTGATAAACATTGAACAGATGTTCCACAAGAGTTTTATTTGGTGCATTTCCCCATTTACAAATGTAAATATTATATCCACTTATGATCCCTTAAGGGGTTTTTATTGTTTTTTTGTTTGTTTGTTTGTTTGTTGTTGTTTTTTGTATTTAGAAGATGTGAAAAGGAAATGGTGATTGAAAACAATTAAAGTTGAAAAAACTTCTACCAATATAAGCACAAGACTTTAAATGTACACTTAATGTAGTTTTTGCCTGTTTTGTAGGAGACTTAATGAGAATTGGGGTGAATTGCATTTGACCTTGCAAAGACAGAAATCATATGACTCACCAGCTATTTCCATACAAGCAGCAAACAATAAATCCACTAGACTGGCCAGCATCTTCCCAGATAGCTGGGAAATAAGTTGCAGGAGTTTTCTTGCTACTTCGATATCAAAGCTACTCCGGAAGGCAGGAGTGGGAGGAAAGGCCCATCGCCAGGCGATGAAGCATCTCTTCAGAGCTGCTGAAGAGAGCAGTCAGTGGCTTTGGTGCAAAAGAAAGGACTGCAGCTGGGCCTCAACTGGGTCTTGGGGATGATCCCAGGAAGATGGGATTCACTGTTTTTTTTTTTTTTGCTTCTAACACATAAGTCTAAATTATTTTTGTTATGTCTTGTCAGAAAAATCACTTCAGATTTAATTAGATGATAAATGAAAACTCAGATACTGACAGTTAAAATAAATAACAGTCATAGTCTGGATATAAATGCAGCTGTCAAGAAGTTGAATATAAAGCAACATAACATTGTTGGAAAGTAGAAAAACATGAATGTGACTTGGGCCAAATTGATGGGTTAGAGCATTTTGTCAGCTATATTAGGTGTTCCCAGAATGCAATGATCAGTAAAAGTTATTTAAGAAAGAGCAAATGGGAAATTTGGGGTACATAGCTTCAACCAGTCAGGAAACAGCAAATAAACTGTCACGAGATCGTGGAGCAAGGGAAGAAGATGACTTGGTTTGATAAACTTTGTTTTCTTTAACGTGGAGGGTCCTGCATGTCTATCGTTTAGCTAGCAGTGAACATATCTATTAACAGATGAAACTTATGGAAGCAGCGTGAAGCACTGGCAGTCACACTGAACGTATCACCCACCTTATTGCACGAGCAGATCAAATTGTCCGTTTTAAAGTAAAGGCATTCCCGTTTGAAGACGGTTTAGCGTTTACTTGGCCTAATCCAATCTTATCTGGGTATTTGTGGGGCATGATTATCAGTAGCTACTGTTAGTTTTGTTGCTGACATTTTTGAGGTATGTCTTAAAGTTTGCAGTCAATCCTTCAATATGGATTGCTGGCAAAGAGGAAAACACCAACAAGCCCAGAGAAAGTTGAAAGACTGATTGAATCATCTGTAAATCTCTCGTTTGAGAGTGACTGGTGGCATCCAGGCTTTATCAGCTTGATGTGTTGCACACAACACAGCCCTGTCCCTTAGACTAACCATGACAGGTTGTTTGCCTGAGCATCTTTAGTTTAAACAGTTATGTCCTCCTTATATAATTATTAGTCTACCTTACAGTGAAAGAAAAAATGTTTTAAAGTTGAGCTTAAGCTGGAAAACGCCTTAAACTCCTCACTCCCTGAGGCGTGAAAGACAATTGGATTATACCCTGGGTCAGCCAGTGGTTTATGCAGGCCAGCTGTTCCATATTACCTTTGGGTTTAACCCCTTTCCAATGCATCATTAAGATTGACTGTGTGTCTTGGCCTCTAAATTGAGGTTATTGGTCTTAATCCACTGCTCCAATAAACTTCTAATAGCCTACACTGTGTGGACATGAAGCATGCTTCGCCCTGTGCCTCAAAAGAACTCATTTATATTTATGACAACCTCAACTCTCCATTTCTGATTAATCCACTTAATATTAGGACTCATATCCGTAAATCTTCTTCGCTCTCTGTGGGAAGCAGTAAAAGAGCCAGGGATGTGACAAGAATGTCAACTCTGAGGTTTGTTAAATTAACAAAAAAAAAAAAGCTTTAAGTCACCCCTTCTACTGTCCAAAAACTCACACAGGCACAGCAGAATGCTGGCAGACAGTAGGATTCATTCTAGCAACCATGTATCTTAAGAAGATTGGTTTTAGTCCTAAGCAAGCTACTGAAGTTCTGATGATTATAATCCTTTCTTTTACTTGGAGGGACAGAGAAAGAGAGATTGAGAGACAGAGGCATACTGAGTGACAGATTAGCAAGTCAGCCAAGAATAAGTTTAAAGATTTCTATGTGTTGTTAGCTGCATTGGACACATAATAGCAGCTTTTGTCACAGGAGAAGCATCAAAGCTTTAGCATGTCAGTGACAGCAAGGTTACAAGAGGCATAAAAACAGGTGTCACAGCTGTTTCATGAACTTTTCGGTTCCCCCGCATCTTTCTGCAACGGCCTGCTTGGGCATGTCCTCACTTCCACTGTCTGTATCCCACTCACATCATTTAATGATGACATGCAAGACTGTGTCCTTGAATACCCCTGAGAATCTCTCCTCCTAACTTCACTCATCTCCCTTCAGCTCAGCTTAAGCAGATGGCCGCAGAATAGAAATAGGGCCCCAGTGAACCTGGTTGCATCTGCTTTGGGTCGTTTTGCACGTGTGCTGACTCTCGCATGTGCGCCTAGCTGCCATAGCACACACAGATGTCACTATAACAAAATGGACTATTAAGTCACTCTCACTATGACATCATTACACACAAAGGATATAAACTGTCTCTGTTGATACGATCCAAAGTGCAGAGTGAGTTTTTATTTAACCATGTAGCTGTGCATGAAAAACAAAAACTTCTATATTTAATAAATCATAGTTTATGAAGCTGAGTATAATACAGTAAATGGCCCATCCTCCACTGTGCTACATTTCCACTATTTTTTTATTTAGTAAATTAAAGCCACATATTCTTGGATAGATTAAGTAGAAATAAGCATTTTAAAAAACAAATTATTAATCTTCACAAGTCATACAGACTCTAAATTCTGCTTCTAAAAGTTTTGCACTAACTCAGATATTGTGTGACTACTGGAGACTACAATGGGTAGCGCCCAATGGATCCCATCAAAAAGTATGAGTTACAGATCAAATTAGAGGTAATTGATTGTAGTGTTTAATTACAATAATTGTGTACAATTATTTTGTTCTAACCAACCAGGATATGGTTGCTTTATCTGTTACATTTAACCAAATAGTCTGCATGCAATGTGGGTTTGAAATATGGTTGTTTTCATACATTGATAAGAGGGGCTCTGCTTTATTAAAAATGAAACAAATGTGAAAAAACTGTCACAACAATAAACCACAGGTCAATATTAAACACTGGTGTGTCAGCTACATTTAGTATTGCTATTACTATTCTCAAATTAGCTTGGGTTAAATAAAAAAGAGAGTGACTTAACAACTTGTAAACCTTTTCTGCTCATTCTCATGTGTGAAAACTGGGTGAAATGAGAAATAATCACCCTGGCCAGAGTATAGCGCAGCAAGGACCATCCATTGCCAGGCGACAGATCATTACAGCTCTGATGGTGGACAGATGGTGATGAATTGGCACTGATAGAAGTGCTGGAAAATTTCAGAGGCAGTCAGTTGCACAAAATGCTTCATCACATTTTCACCATGATGTAGCACTCTATTGAGAGTACCAAAAGATTGTGAGAAATACCAATCCACCTCCTCCCACTTCTCCAGTTCACTGGAGAATAATAATATTGCTCAGATGATCGTTGAACATGTTGCTTTATGTTCACACAGATGTTTGTTCTGATAGAAATAGTCACAATTCACCAAAGATACTAATATGCACCATATGGCAACTTAATAATGTCTAACAAACAACATGTCACAATTTGACAAACAAACAAGAGAAGACCTGTTTCTGAATGTTCCACTGAGAATCTCAGAGAGACAGAGGCTCAACTCTGGGAATTTGATGCACCTTCCAGTTTTAATAGCCAATATACTGTGAAAGCCAATCATTTTCCTATTAACCAATACTGACATCTTGTGGTATGAATGTGTTCAGGCATGACTGTTTGATCCTTGTAAAGCAGTGGTGGGTAACCCGGGTCCTTGAGCACCGCAGTCCTGTAGGTTTGTTTCCTGCTCCAACACACCTGATTCAAACTAACGAGTCACTGTACAGAACTTGATAAGCTATTGGATCCATTTGATTTGAATTAGGTGTGTTAGAGCAAGAAAACATCTAAAACCTGTACTGCAGCCCTCATGGACCAGGGTTACCCACCACTACTGTAAAGGAAAGCATGTGTGTTGCCTCCTTGTGCATCTTGCATGAAAAGGGGAAAATACCAGCCTCACTGACATGTCATCAGCTCTCACTTATTCATTATATTGTTTGTTTTGTTTTTTAAATATAGAATGATTTAATGAAGTTGATGTATTAATTTATGATGACAGTAAAACCATTTGAAGAAAAATATTTTCTGAATTAAATTTCAATGTGCCCAAATGTTGATGAAGTATTGATGGAGTATTATGTCTGTAACTCAGGAAAGTCCTATTTTACCACATTTTTCAGTTCAATGATCAAGTCAAGCCTATAGCTAAATGTATAAGTTATGAATTAAAGCTCTTTTTGGTAAATTTATTTACTATTTAAAAGAAAAACTAAGAGAACAACTTATCTTTATTTTCCATTTAATATGACCACGACCGGCTCAGTAATTGTTATGACACAACCTCAACCGCACCATTCTTGCACTGTATTCATAATACAAGCTCGCCCATTATCACAAGCAATCTTTGTCTTAATCCTCAGCATCAGAGCCATTTTAAATCACTTGGTTGCCTAACGTAAGATACCCTGGCTTTTCTCTGTAGGGCATCAAATTATTCAATTATTACATAAAAGGCATTACTTGACTTTTAAACTGCTAATCCCATCAGTGTAGTTGTAGTAGATGTGATATGAACTATTCCTGTAGCATCTCCACACATCCTCCTGCCCCCTACTCCCCCATCCCCCGGTTGCCAGCCACCACTGAACTATGGAAGACATCATAGCTGGCTTTAGCGCTGACCTCTCATGTCATTAAGATCATGGAGAGACTAATCCCGAGACACCTCAGGCCCCTGGTTGATGCATCACAACAGTATGTAAAATTAATTCATAATAAGCTGACATCTCCTCAGTAATATTTGGTACATATTTTCAAATAAATTACATTTTAAAATTTTCCTCTAATGATTTTTCATAAGATTTTCTACTGATTATTCTAGAAAACTGTTACTGCCTTTTGTCCATCTTCCATTTTCTGATTCAGAAGGTGAAATTTAGACTGCTGAATCTAAGTGGAATAAACTGCCATTGGAGATTAAATTTTCATCAACTGTAGACACTTTTAAATCCAAGTTAAAAACATTTCTTTTGTCATGCGCCAATGCATGAAATCTGCACAGTAACTTTTAACTTATCTTGCTTTTAATGGTTTTTATTTAATATATTATTTTAGAATGATTGTATTCAACTTTATTCCTAAACAGACTGAAGTCCATATAAAAACGCACATAAAACAGAACAGAGAGACAAGGAGTGCGTGTGAGAGATAAAATATACACATATAAAATCATAGAAATATCATCAAAATCACCTGATAACATACAGACATTTCAGCCAGTACATCTTCAGTCTGGATGAGTAACGGGAGCAACTCTCAGAAGGATCTGAGAATGCTACACTACTTGTGGAAACATCCATTGCGATTTTTACAATTTGTTGCTGTTGTTTACTACATTTTAATGCTTTCTATGTCCATTTTGTAATGTTTTTAATGTTTATGTAACACAGTGAATTGTCTTGACCGTGAAATGAGCTATTCAAATAAACTTTCCTTGCCTAAAGTGAGAATTGTGTGTGAGAATTGCTTCAAACCACACAGCCTTAGAAGGTAACGTGTGGTTCTCTCAGTTTTATTAATGTTCTTTAGAAAAAAATAACTAAATTGGGAAGGTACGTGTTAAAAAAAATCACTTTAAAGTAGTACTAATTCAGCAAAAGAAATGTAGAAATAATATTCTTCCTTTTTTATAGGCCAAATTCGCGCAAGCGCGTGAGTTTCACTATTTAAACTTCAAGTTCCATATACCACCAGACGACGACCCAATTTTGCTGACGTTCTAGGATTTTGTCCAATCAGCTTTAAAGTTTGTTTTTTGAGTGGCATGGCGACTAAGAGATGTCATTGGTTTCTATGCGGTTTCCAGGAAGTGAACGCCACAATTCTGACCACCTCCCACATGTGATCTCCTGTCGATAGCACCACGCGCAGCGTGCGGAGAGAGGAGCCGGTCGGGAGAGCAACGTCATTCCTCGGACCACCGACTAGACATAACGTAGCAGATAGAGAGCGGAGAGGAGCGGCGTTGTCCGAGGCAGGTAATGTAAAGGCCCCGTTTTTTCTGATATACCAAAAGTCTAAAAAGCTGGCAGTTGGTTTTCATATAGTTTCCAGTGGAATACTAAGAAAGTAGGTCGTATTAGATAAGAACAGGGTGGACGCTAGGGCCTGGTAGACCAAAGGCCTGTTATTCTCCGCGTTCTCTACTAACTGAAGCAGCCCGACTAGAGCCCTTCCGTTACGGTCAGTTTCGCTGCTAGCTCTGGTCAGGTGCCGTAACGGACACCCCGCCAGCAGTTTGGAGAGTTACTTAGTCCAGCTACTTAGACCAGAAATGTCATCTTAACAAGACTGTTTATATTAGTCTGTATGTTTCCAGGGTAGCTCATTGTATGCTTTGCTCTTTTTATTTTACGTCTTTCAGGTGCTGAAGCGATTACAGCAGAAAGATGGCGGACGACCCCAGCGCGGCGGACAGGAACGTGGAGATATGGAAAATCAAGAAGCTGATCAAAAGTTTGGAAGCTGCCCGTGGGTAAGTGATTATTTTTTTATTGCTTGTAGTTGTAGTAGTTGTATTACCTCCGTCTGTAAATGGAATGTGTAAATGTGGAGAGCCGCAACAGCTGGAGATCGTAGAAGTGGGGCCGAATTTGGGAGTGGTTAGCCTAGCTATCTTAGCTTACCTTAGCTTTAACTGCTATTTTATCAGCTAATTGCTAAGTGCTAACTGTCGTCGCGTTTCGTATACAGTGTGGTCAGAAATAATGTGTTAAGATGGGAGGCTGCTATGTTTTGTTCACGTCTATGTACTACGACTGACAGTACAGAACATTTAGTCTAGGTTCTACTTGAGGTACAGAGTTAGGAGCGGTAATGCTAGCTTTGGTGCTAATGCATCCCGCTAACAGACGTCATCTCTGAGGCCGCCATGGGTGTCTTTAACAAAAACGCACGATGATGAAAAAGATCGGCCGACTAGCTTGCACCTGAACTTTCATGTGCTTGTTAAGACATATTACATTACATTAAATCAGGTTTCTTATGGCGTTGTACAGGTAGATTGTATGACAAAACTGAATTCCTTAAAGGGTTCACTGTGTTGGTCACCTCATGGCAACCGATCACCTCAGTCTTACGTTTAAGGTTGACCCGATCAAAATGGATAGGAGAAAGCGAGTCCACGTCAGATGTTGCTTGACAGGTTCATTTTTACTCACTGACCTATGAAACCCGACATTTGAAATGTGTGTGTTGCTGCATTGGTGTAGTGCTTGCTCTGCGACAGCTTGTCGTCTAGTTTTGCGCAGAATTTGCGTCCTGTGTTCCCACGCCTGCCATGTCACACACAGTTGACTGTTTGCCCTACATTCATTGAGCCACTGCTACCTGCCTGTGTTTTTGTGTGCAGTGTCAAGCTCTACTGGCGTGCTCTTGTCTTTTTAGAAGGTCGTGAATGAAGAGACAACTTTGGTACTTAAACTCAGTCCCTGATTTCAAGGGCAGAGATTATGTAGTGTGTAGCTGAAAGACCACTTTCTCTCAGCATTTTAAACATAGTAAAGGTGATACTTTGTCGGTGCTGGTTTTGTGTTTACATAATAGAAGAATTAGAGCTGGGTGTGTCATGGAAATAAGGACATAAATGATCATTTTTTTATTATACATTGCATCTCATAGTTTCTTGGCTGCATATGTTTTCTTGAAAATGGTAACTTTACATCCTCTTGTTCCCCACTCAGTAATGGCACCAGTATGATCTCGTTGATCATCCCTCCCAAGGACCAGATATCCAGAGTGGCCAAAATGTTGGCTGATGAGTTTGGCACTGCTTCCAACATCAAGAGTCGAGTTAACAGGCTCTCTGTTCTTGGGGCCATCACCTCCGTACAGCAAAGACTAAAACTCTACAACAAGGGTAAGTATTGCAGTTAAAAACTTGCTTTTTTGTTGTTGTTATTGTGTTTTTTTTTTTTTACCTGCACGTTATTGAAATGTATTTTTATATAAGTTACTTCAGACACTTTAAAGAATTTTCACATTTCAGAAAATTCAATGCAGCAAACAAACCATCTTTAGCATTTTCTTAAAACCTACACATTGTGTATGAATTAAGGGTTAAAGCTTGTCTAATCTAGCTCCTACTTCTCTCTTTAATCAGTGCCACCCAATGGTTTAGTTGTGTACTGTGGCACCATTGTGACAGAGGAAGGCAAGGAGAAGAAAGTCAATATCGACTTTGAGCCTTTTAAGCCAATCAACACCTCTCTGTACCTCTGTGACAACAAGTTCCACACTGAGGTGAGGGCTTTTGCTTTCTTTCTTGCGCCTACACTCCCTTTAGAGAGGATTCTTGGGTTGTAAGCTTTTGCAGTCTTTATTGTACTTGCTGTCTTTCACATTCTCATTTCCATTCTTCCCCCACTACCCACCAACACAGGCACTGACAGCCTTGCTTTCTGACGACAGTAAGTTTGGCTTTATTGTGATCGACGGTAGTGGGGCACTGTTTGGCACACTGCAGGGCAACACCAGGGAGGTGCTGCACAAGTTCACTGTGGACCTACCCAAGAAGCACGGTACTGACCCACAGTGATCACTTTTTTTTTTTTTTTGATCTACATGCAAGGGAGAACTGGTCAAATATTACATTGTATTAGTAGTTGTAGTAGTAAGCTTTTAGATTTGCCATCACACAAAAAGTTAAAGACCTTGTCTGTTATCCATTTTCTCTTTCAGGCAGAGGAGGACAGTCTGCTCTGCGTTTTGCTCGTCTAAGAATGGAGAAAAGGCATAATTATGTAAGAAAAGTAGCTGAGACCGCTGTCCAGCTCTTTGTGTCCAATGACAAAGTTAATGTGGCAGGAATGGTCTTGGCTGGCTCTGCTGACTTCAAGACTGAACTCAGCCAGTCAGACATGTTTGATCCAGTAAGTTTGCATCTGTTCTATTAATGTGCTGCATACTAAGTTAGACACATTTTTCATGTAATTAATGAATGTGAAATTCTTTATATATGATAAAATATTTTAGAAAGTACATAGCATAGGCGTCATGTAGGTAAAATTTATTTTTGTTTTCCAAAAAAAAATTCGAGTTAAATGTTTTTCTCATATGCGACTGTTTACCTAACCTTATGCTGTGTACAAGTGCAGTACAATGGCTAATGCATATTCATTCACTGTGTATATTTTTCAGTTGTGGTCTGTCCTGACATATATTAGAACCCAATATTTGACACACATTGATTAAAAAGAACTACTTATATTCTGCATCTTTTTAAAATGGCATATTTACAGGATCAACAGTAGTAACGACAATCTAAAGAGAACTGTATTTTTTGTTGACTCCAAATATTTCATCATGCCCATATGTTGTAATGTCATTGCTGATATATTTGTTTTCCATAGAGGTTACAGGCCAAGGTTCTGAAGCTGGTTGACATCTCTTATGGAGGTGAAAATGGTTTCAATCAAGCAATTGAGCTCTCAGCAGAGGTTCTCTCAAATGTCAAGTTTATCCAAGAGAAGAAACTTATAGGTGAGGCCTCTTGATCCCTTTTAAAGTTGTAAATGCTTATAAAACAAGCTAATTGTTGTAGAGCTTTCACTAATGGTTATCTCTTCTGTAGGGCGGTACTTTGATGAGATCAGTCAGGATACTGGAAAGTACTGCTTTGGAGTGGAGGACACACTCAAAGCCTTGGAAATGGGAGCAGTGGAGATCCTCATAGTCTATGAGAACTTAGATACCATGCGTTATGTTCTTCGTGTGCATGGGGCAGAGAGCAATGGAGCAGAGAATGGTACACAAGTCACATTTATCTGTACTACAGGTAAAATATCAGGTTGTACATGTGCATTTCTAATCCTAGAATTTTTGTGTGTGTTCTTGAATTTTCAGATGAGAAGACTCTGTACTTGACGCCAGAGCAGGAAAAAGACAAGTCTCACTTCACGGACAAGGAGGTGAGTACTATAAATAAACATATGCATACACCTGTGAGTTGACACCATGCTTTTCTGACTCTTGATTGTGTTTCTAGACGGGGCAGGAGCACGAGCTGATCGAAAGCATGCCACTGCTGGAATGGTTTGCAAACAATTACAAGAAATTTGGAGCCACGCTGGAAATAGTAACAGACAAGAGCCAGGAGGGGTCCCAGTTTGTCAAGGGCTTTGGAGGCATTGGGGGTGAGTGGGTACATTGTTGTTTACAACAGGGTTATGACACGTTATTTTTCAAAATGAAGTTGAGAGGTAGGATGGATATGTTTGTCCAAGTATCAAAATTTTGGAAGGAGATATTTATTTGTAGCTCAAGATGGATGTTCAAAATTCTGTTGCTACAAATAGCCAGTGTACAATTGGGAAGGTGAAGTTGGACCCAATTGCTCTTTATATTTGCTTGCTGTTTATTTTCTTAAACTCTCGATGACAGGAAGTAATAAGCATCTTAAAATCTTAAGGGCAACCAGGCACTTAATTGTTAAAGGTGTAATGATTTCTCATTTATTTAAAAAGAATGAGAATTCCCTCTTTCAAATGATAGACCTTTAAAGCTGTTCTGACTTGCACATTGCAGACCTGAAAATGTTCAGACATGTTCCAGAGAGGCAAATCCCTACTTTCGATCCTGATTTTTTGCAGCGATTACCCAGCTAGTGACCCAATAAGCCTAGAATATCAGTGGATAAGTGCAAGATTACATTTACCCACATAGTTCCTATCACGGAAAGAGAACTAATAGGAGAAGTAGTAAATTAATACAGACAAAAACAATTCCAACCAATATCCCCCTGCTATGTGGAGTGAGTTATATAATTACTCATCCATTGCTGGATTGGAACATGGGAAACTACCTGACACTTATGTGATAATGTGCAGTCGTGACATCAGATGTGTTAGGTATGTAGCGGGCATGACATACTACGGCTTTCCTACCTGCGTTCTTCAAAGAATTGACTTTAGTTTAGGTCTTGTAGAATTTGTATCTAGCTGTTCCGTTGCTTTCAATGAAATATCTTCAAGATGTCTCTCACAACAGGTTGCAAAAGCCTGGTACTAAGACTGAATACATGCACAAATGCTTGGTTTGCCCTTTGAGTTCAGATGAACCTTTGACATCACCTGCTCCACAGTTCTCTAGCATTTATTAAAACTGGGTGGTTTTCCATCCATTCCTAACTGGAAAATATGTAATGTTTTTAAGTTTGTTTTGTTTCCAATTTTTTTAAATAAAACTTTATGAAAGCCAAACTACTAACACATACTAACTTAATGGAGATGAAAAATATTTTTAAAGTTGTGAATTAATTTGGAATCTTCATGTACACATTTGGATGTATCTAAGTCTAGTCTGCTAGTGTTAAACTGTGTGGGTATTGTCAGGCTTTGAGACTACACACACTGATTTTACAATAATATTTTTAATATTTGAACACCAAATTTAGCTGTTTTGAAGTGCACATATAAAAGAATATTTCAAAGTCCAGATCTAATTTTTAGCAGATTATCTTGAAAATTGTTACGACTTCATTTGTAAAAAAAAAAAATGGCTTCAGATAAAATAACCCTTTAGGAATTTGCTTTTCTAATACAAATTCTTCTTTTTGTACTGCTTCTGTCTTACAAAATACGACAGGTTGCCTAGTAGTTGTGTTACTCAGTCAATACTACTAATCATTCTTGTGTTCAACAGGTATTTTGCGGTACAGGGTGGATTTCCAGGGCATGGAGTACCAAGGAGAGGACGACGAGTTCTTTGATTTGGATGACTACTAGGTAGTCTTGGACTGATATTGGGAGAAAAAAAGAAAGGAATGAATGAAGAAATGAGGAAAGAAAAAATGCCACCTCTCTTGCAGCAAGTGAGAGGGGCAACTGTGTTGATCATATATATGACAGACACACCTTCCAATTTACCTGTTGCATACGCAAACTTGCAATTACATCTGTACACACAACAAAATGCATCACACAGGCTGAAGAGGAGTGAGATTTTCTTTCATCCAGAGAGGGAGAAAGCCCTTCCTCAATAAATCCCTGCCTTAGAGTGCTGGTTCCTTCCCCTAGTTGGATTGGACTTGACTCATTTTGGTTCATGTTTTTTTCCCTCCTCCCCTCCATTTTGAATGAACACAACAGCAAGTTCCCAGATGTCTCGCTGCCCCTAACCTGGTCTGAAGATGAATTTTGGACTTGCTCCATACATAGAAGATTTATTTTCCTTTCTCGCCTCATCATGTCCCTACCCTCTCTCTCTCTCACTCTTTCTCCCCTTTATGCTTTCTCTCTTTTTTTTTTTTTGCATTTCATTTTTTTACTGGTAACTGCTGCTGTTGTATTTTATGAGAGTGGGGGATTTTTTTTACCTGGGTTTCTGTAGAGAAAGGGGGACAAAGTATTAAATTTGAACTGCTGAAAACCATTGCTACCTCCTCATCTGCTGTGGTCTCAATCCTGTGCTGTCTGACCGGTTAATGAGAAAATCAACCTTTTCTCTGGTGTCCTGAAATCTGTACCATTTTGTTGATGCAGTCCCAAATGAGTAAAATAATCATGATGTAAATTTAGAGATTGAACAGTATTATCAGCCACACCATAGTGAAACTGAATTCTAAATTGAAAGACAATATTACAAGAAACCTCAGATAAAAGCTATGTATCCCCTGAGTTTGATATGCAATGATCTGTCTGTGCAATTTACCCCCCCATGTGTCCTCATTACCAGATTCAACTTGAGACTAATTTTTAATATGACATTTTTACTTTGTCAATTGGATTCATTCAGTCTAAGTTGCTCATTACACTCCTGCAAATTTAACTTGTGCTTGTTTTTTAACTAAAAGAAACATGCCTTATGCATCTTACTGCAGAAATAAATTAGGGCATTTTTATTCATTTCCCTTTCCCCAAATTCATTGTCAGGAAAGTTTGATAATTTGTGAATGAGTAACCTTTTTAAATCCTGTTAATCTTATTGTTCATATTTAAAGCTCAATGTTAGTATTGAGATTGTGGTATGTTGCACTGCTTTGTCACATTTGACAAGGGATAGTGCTTACTTTTATATATTGGCCCCTTTCAGTATATGTCCTAATTTGAGTGGAAAGATCTGGAATCTGGTACTTAAAGAAGAATTACAATTAAGTATTACAATTATATCTTGAGGAATTGCTAGGCACTGACTGCTTAAGAGTGTCCTACTTCTATCATCTTACAAACATAATGTATAAATCTTAGATTAAGGGATGTACAATGATGATTGTGAAGTGTACTTTTTGCCAGGCATGCAGAGGTGAGAATATGGTATTACCAAGGGTGAACTTAAGGGGAAAGAATGAGGGTAATTGGAGTCATGTCCATGTCCACATGAATTTTTAGCAAGTGTTTTTTTTAAACCTGAAAATGGCCTTTACATGTCAATGCAGTCCTGTTTTACTTAGCAAAGTTATATTACTGACCCTACTCTTGTATAAAGCATTTCAGTAACATGTCACTTAAAAAAGTTCTGCGCTGACATCTTGAAAACGTTGATAGCCCAAATGGGTTATGGAATTGCATATTTAAATGAAAGTGCACTTTAAAAACAAAAACCTGGAAAAAATTTATAATATGACTTTAATTTCACTGAAGACAATAATTACATTGAGCCTTAAATACTTGTCACATCTTTTTTTTCTCTCTCTCAGTAATGTTGATCCCAGCATGTTTCAATGACCAGCATCCTGCAGTATTTCATGGCAACGCTATGCGGATGATTGATTTTGCCTCAGTGTATTCCTCTTCAGGATAGCAACAGCAGCTTCATCCATTTGCCTTTTTGTTTGGGGGAGTTACCGGGGAAAGCCTTGGTAGCACGGTGAGCCAATCAATAAAAGGCAAAGCGGGAAAGCCACACCTTCTCAGGCAAAATCTGTCCAGTGAATGGCCGCGAAATTTGTATGGGCGTATCCACCCCACCCACCCTTTTGACACTGCCCTACCAAAGCTGTGTGGTTGTGCGAAGTGAATGACGTCTCTGAATTTGCGGGCCGCCGACGCAGGGCTGGGTTTCCATTTTCATAGCGAGTTTCGGGGGGGATCGTCAACATGGAGCCGGAGATGGAGGACAAAACGGTGGAACTGATGGTAAGATCTGTTTGAGTATGGTGTACGGAACATCAGAAGGGAGAATGGTCGGCCATTTATTGGGGAAAGCACTTTGACTATTCGACGACTGAAGTGAGCTGAGGCGGCTTTTTCGGAGAGGTGGAGGAGAAAAGAGGGAGGAGGGGGGTTGACCAGAAATCAGAGGGAGGGCCTGGAAAGGTTGGTACATCTTGCTAAGAATGCTTAACACACCGGTCGAATTAATTAAAAATATATTTATATTATTGTATAAAAGTCAAATGTGTTGTTTTTGACAGAATTGTTAAATTTGTGGATAACTTAATAGGTCTATGTACGCGGCCATTGGCTAAGCACAGCCGAGGATTCTTGGGGTAGCGTTTACTGCGGTGACGCTGCGCCACTTTAACTGGGCCCTGTCTGATCTTAGCTAGCCATCTTGCTAACACAGGCTAGAAGTCGATTAACCACTTATATTGACGAGTAACCATAAGTTATATTATGTAGTTCATAGGTAGACATAATATATTGTAGTAGATGTTAGGCGCAGTACCTCATGTCACAGAACAAGTAAATAAACGAGTAGTTTTATCTATGTACCGCTTGTCTTTATATTTCTGAAGTGCGTAGAGGGAAGTATTGTTTTTTCATTCACAGTGATACTACGATTAGCGAACATTAGCAGCTAGCTTAATAGCAAGCATGCTAAATACGCTTGATAAACATTTCTATTCCAAAAAAAACAATTGGATACACTAGAAGACACTTTTTTTGTAACCAGGAAAATAAATTACCAGCTTATTACTCGTTTTATCTGTAGATGACACATTTCAGACAATAAGTTACAATAGTTTGCTCAAATTGGTAGCTGTACCGACGAGCAAATCAACTCGGCTAATGTTAGCTTACACAGACATAACATTACAAGGGTCCGTGGTTGGAAGGGAGATTAAATTAAGATATAAACCACGAATGTATGTGTTTAATCGTTTTCGTTTATTTTATGTTATTTTTGTTATAGTTTTAAGAGTCAATTGACACATTGGAAGTTAGTCACACATTCAATGCAGTAAGTACACTACAGTTAAATCCTGTATTGCTAGTGAATTTTAAGGTGCCAATTTAGGCGTAGAAAATGATATGGCGTAGTTTGCCAAATGTTATGAACCAGTCCTATCATGTTTATCCCAAGTGTATCCGAAAGAGCAAGTAATTTACTTTGGCGAAAGGGTCACATGTACTAGCACTAAAGATATTTTGAGAGTAAATAGCCCAATACATTAAGTTACGTTATGAATTAAACTATAAATTTAAACAAGAATTTAAATCCTTAATGAAAACAGAATTAAGTTAAAAACAAGTTTGCCAATGCTCGCACAGCCAAAGAATATAAAATGTTAAAAACAAGAAGTATAAAAGTAATGGTTCAGACACAATTGTATAATTCGTTAACATATCTGGCTTTAGTTATTAATATTAACATGTTGCTCTTGTCTATGGATTGAGATTCAGCAATTCCTCCTTATCTTGCATATGAGTAATATTACTAGTGCCACTGATGAAATTTAATCCACTTTTAGCTTTTTATATAAAAGAATGTTTAGCTCTTTAGGAAATGTGGTACTCCGTACAGATTGTGTCTGTGTTTAGTTTGACTTTTATTTTATTGTCCCTGTGTTCACTAACCACTCATGAGAGTGGGGATGGCAGAACAGTGGGTGGGGTTTCTGTCAAAACAATAGTGATAGTAATTGACAGTTAATCCTGTTACCCCTCCCTCTCCTCTACCTATCCCTTCCCAATTCATGTCTAATAATGCTTCTGTGTGTATGTTTATCAGTCAATATCTTGTGTGTGAAGGAGTGTGTCTTCCTGCGCTCACTGTGCCAATGTGTGTAGCTCTAATACTGGTTTTTCCCCCTCACTATCCCCACCTCCCCCCCTCTCCTTTTCTCTTCACCTTTGATGGTTATATACTCGCCTCTTCTCAATTTCCAACCAAACCTTGTTTATTTATCCATTAATTTTGTATTTTTGCACTAAACCACACATCATTCCTGTTCCTCAACAAAACCCCACCATTTCCACCCATCTGTCCATACATTGGCCCACTCATTCACCCACCTCTTTTGATTTCCTCCCCCCAAATCCCCTCATCAACCTTCCTCCTCTTTTTCTTTACTTCCCATTCTCTGGTCTCTTGCTCTTCCCTTTTTCTTCCTCCCTCACCCTGTCCACTTCGTTCTCCTCCTCCCTTCCTCCCTTCCTCTCTCTCTTTCACACAGTGCTCTGTGCCTCGCTCTCTCTGGCTGGGCTGCTCCTCGGTGGCTGAGAGTTTGTGTGCACTCAGGTGCCTGCAGAGCATCCCCTCCACCCGGGCTCACAACCAGGTTCTGCCTCTCTCCTCTTAATTCTGCTGCTCCTCCTCTCCCTTCCTCCCTGGTCATCTCTCCACCCTTCACTTTTCTTTACCCAATTCACACATCTCATACCACCTTGGTGCCGATGGCATCCACTCACCCCCACCTCACCCTCCTACCGCCTCACCTTCCGTTGTCCTTTCCCTCCTTTTGGAAGCACTCGACTCTTCAGGTTCTTCTCTGGTAAATCCTCAAACTCTTTTATGCTCAAAATGGAATTCTTATAAGAGATTATTTTAACCAGAATACTTTAAAACTTTAAAAGTTTTCAGCAATTATTGCTTGGGATGAAAACTACATTTTTACAGTTAGAAAGGTTTGGGAAGGTTTGGTCATTTCCTAAATACTGTCATGGTAATTGAAAGATGCAGGGGCTACCAGAGAACAACCATGCTTTGAGGAGTAACGTTTTCTCCCCTTCTACCTGGAGGTGTGAGGCCCGAGGTGGGGGGTCTTCCTTCAAGCTCTGAGAGGCTACATGCTTGCTTGCCTGCCTGGCTAAACCTGGTCTGTCTGTCCTTTTAGTTATTTATTTTTCTTTTTTTTCTACTCTGCATGGCCATTAACACCAGCAAGACCATTATGGCTTTTTGTCCTGTCTGCTTTGGTCTTGGTACTTGGACCTTATGTCTGTGCAGTTGTATTCATAGTCCTAGCAATCTATGCAGTGGCTTTGATTCACATGTAACAGGTATACAATAAATGCACAAAACAAGTCAGGAGCTCCAAATGTTATGGTATGAATAAATTTTAGCTTGGTAAACTTTCAACATAGTTACATCAAGATAGTTACATCAAGATAGTTACATAATTTACCAAAGGAAACAGTTGGGCTAACAGGAATCTTATTCTGTGTTTTTTTTTTTTTTTTCTGGGGGTGATGGTGGGGTGCGGGGGGAGTTAGCAAAGACATTTTCATAGGCTGACCTTGGTCATCTCCCACACAAATGATTAAAAAAAAAAGCTGACTTTGATGTAACATCCTTGTGTGTCCCATTTCCTCAAATTAATTTGAGTAAGTCTAAATCAAGGAAGTAAGTAGAAAGAAGTGAATAACTAATTTGCATTGTTCCTTTAAAAATGTAGCTTTATTCTTACTGGTTGTGTTGTTCTGTGTTTTGTTGAAGTTTTAAAAAGTTTTAATAGCTCACAGATTTGCAAGTTTGGTGACAGTGTTATTATAACAAATGATTGCTCAAAAAGACAAGCTAACATCTATGTGTTCTCAGTCACATTGTAGACCAGTGAGCCTCTAAGAATACACATGGACTTTGTGTTAGTGTTTTATGTTTGCTATGATGAATCTAAAATTGTTATATTGTCTGGTCATAGCTGCATACATGCTCATAAGAACATAAAATGGATGTTAAAAGTAGGATAGATTTGAAAACCAATAGTCAGTCTGTCACTGTCAGTCCACACTTGGAGAGTATCTCACTTTTATTAAAATGATTTAGGTCTCTGAAGAATGCCATCCAATTCTAAGAGTTATGTCAATGTGAGTATAAAGACATGCTAGAAATAGGTTGGATCTTGTTACCTTTGTTTTCCTCCTTTCCTCAGTATATATTATAAGACCAGTATCTGTTTCATTACAGTCAGGTCAGAGCTGGTGCCAGTGACATACCCACGATTTTGCACTTTAATTTCCTGTCCAGACTACTAAGGTCACATCACAGACAAGAAAGCAGATAGATTCCTTTTGTTGAGGTTCTCAGTTTATTTTACTCCATTTGTGTGTGTGTATGCACGGCTGTTTGTGCGTGCACGCCTAAGTAATCTTGATGATTACCCTTCCTTGGCTGTTATTGTGGCACACTTGCGTCAAGCACTGTTCACACTGCTGCCCTGGCTCTTAATGTGCCTTTTACAGGCTCAGTGAGAGCTGAACACTAACCTGTGCTTTCTTTGTTTTGCTTCTTTTGCGTAGAATACATCAGGGATGGAGTCACAGAACCTCGTGGATGACCTGTCGCCAAAGAAGAATACAGTTCTCAAGGTGTGTATTTATTTTAGTTGACATTATTACAAACATGTATGTACTGCTTTTAGAAAAAAAAAATTCTGTATGAATTTTCTGAACTCTTAATGTAAAGAATGATGGTTAGAAATGAAAGCTTTGTTAGCTTACAAAATCATTACATGTAGAAAGTTAAATGTTAGCTATATTAAAACAAGTGGTCCTCAGCATAATTTGACATGAGAATTTTTTGTGGATGTCATTTGTTTTAAGTAAAATCCAAACACACCTGATACATTTTCTTGACCTGAATATTTATTGTTTTTTTTTCTAACACCACCCCCACGCCCACTTCTTCCAACATTTTGTTTATCAATGAAAATTAACTTTGTGCACCAATTACAGTATGATACATAGGAACTTTGTTTTACACCACCTTTTAACGCTAACTATACACTGACTAATAGATGCATTCGTCCACTCCATAGGCAAACCAGTATCCAGATTTTGTCTTTACACAAATAATACGAATGATCAAAAATAAAAGATTTGCAACTAAAATGTTTAGTTCATAAACTCCACATCTGCCTCGATCAGGCTTCTGCAGACACACGGTTTTGTTTTTCTACACTTACAGCTGCACCATTATACACTTATATTATTTCATTGTGAATAGTGGTCATTCACTTGCATAGTTTTTTCTTAAAACAATCATTTATGTTGGTCTTTGTGTAGTGCAGGGATCTCAAAGTCCAGTCCTTGAGAGCCACTGTCCTGCTGGATTTAGATGTAGATGTGCTTCAACATGCCTGACTCAAGTTAAAGGGTCATTGCACACAACAAGCTGTTGGATCCGTTTATTATGAATCAGGTGTATTGGAACAGGGGAAACATCTTAAACCTGCAGGACAGTGGCCCTCAAGGACTGGAGTTTAAGGTATATGAGTATGTGTGTGCCTTTACAAATCTTTGGGCTGCACATGGTCAAACTATTGGAAACTGCAGAATTTACAGCACCATTGGATGCAGGAACCATAAATTGGTTTTAAGAGAGATGTAATAAATCTTTATTTACATCTAACCTTTGCAGCTTAGTAATGGTCCTGTCGTGGGCTCTCGCAAGCGTCCATCAGAAGGCAACTACGAGAAGGAGAAGGAACACTGCATTGCTCTGTTTGACCAGTGGTCAGAGGCTGACCAGGTGGAGTTTGTTGAGCGCTTGATTTCCCGTATGTGCCACTACCAGCACGGCCACATCAACTCCTACCTCAAACCCATGCTGCAGAGGGATTTCATCACTGCATTGCCAGGTACAAACACAGCTTATTGTTGTGTAAATAAAACTGTTGTGATCATTTGGAACATCCATTCATCCATGATCCATCAGGCTGTCATGGATAGATAGATGGAACAAAACACACTAATAATATTCAATATACATACTAATGAACTCTGTAGCTGTAACAGGTAACCAACCTATTACAGTGTGAATGTGACACATCTGAAAATGAATAAATAATTAAAACATCATGTGACAGCAACACGCCACTGTGAAGTCATGTTGCATTTCCAAACTTCATCTTGGACCAATTATCCATAAATGACCTGAGATAAAAAATAAAGTGGACAGAAAAAAAAACCTTCTCCTAATGAAGACCCTTTCATGCAGTGGAGTTACTCTAAATATTCTTAAAGTTGAGATCTCACATAAAGTGTTGATAATATTGGATCCATTTTAAGCTGTAATATGAGTCAGAAATGACTACAATGACGGTAGATTCAGCTTGTTGAGCTGTACTTATTCCCGTGATGGACATGAAATTCTTGGCTTAACAAGGGAAAAGGAGAAAGTAATCTGACTGCTCCTTGCTGGACTATGATTATTTTTATCTTCACCTCCCTGGGAGAGTTTTAAAAAACGGATACTATTGTGTGATTGTCAGCTGGTTAACATGTTTTCCGACGTGTGCGCTCTCTGTCCACTGACTGAAGTGTGCTCACCTGTGTGTGCGCATGTATCTGTGAGTGGCATCAAGGTGGAACTAACAGAGCAACACAGAGTAGCTGTGACATGCTGTCATGTAAATCAGATAAATAACATCAGACTGTTTAGTTTTTAATACGAGCTCAGTATAAACCTGTTCTAGAGGAAAGGGAACCTCAAGTTACTTATGTTGTATCTTGGCAATGTATAGAAAACAAGATAAAAATACATTAACTTGACCCTCTAGTTGGGGCGGTGAGTCTCCAGAAACAGATGCCAGTAGATTCACTGATTATTCTTGGAAAGTAAGAATAGTCATAGGCACAGAAAAAATCAACCAAATGAAATCTTTTCAGTGTTGTGTACACACTGTCTTTGTCACCCTTTTTTTAAGCTCAAGGCTTGGATCACATAGCAGAGAACATCCTGTCTTTCCTGGATGCACGTTCGTTGTGCTCGGCAGAGCTGGTGTGTAAAGAGTGGCAGAGGGTCATCTCCGAGGGTATGCTGTGGAAGAAGCTCATTGAACGCATGGTCCGAACTGACCCACTGTGGAAAGGCCTGTCTGAAAGACACCAGTGGTGAGAATGAATGCTCACACACTATAAACAATGGGGTTTATATAAAATCCTTATTACTGCAACAAATTAAGTGGATGGTTGTTAATGGTATGGTTAAAATGTTGGTTTCTAGTGTGCTTGTTTGTCCCCCAACTACTTTATGATAAAGAAATACTTGGTATTAAATTATACGTTGTTCATTGTTAGATTTTCTCAAAGGTCTTTTTTTTTTCCCAGGGAGAAATATCTGTTCAAGAACCGCACATCAGAAGTCCCACCCAACTCCTACTATCACTCCCTTTATCCTAAGATTATCCAAGACATAGAGGTAAGACAGCAGCTAAATTGTCTTTCTTTACATATCTCTCTTTTTTTGCCATAGGTTTTGTTCAGTTTTTATCATTACAACATAGATTTTTCCTTATCTTTGTTGAAACATAGCATTTTACAATCTGTATTAGAGAACCTGTAAAATAAAAAACATAAAAGTAGCCTTATTTAAAAGTGACAGTTTAGTTTTAGTGTTGATGATAATAATGCAGGGCATTTTTTCACTGTAAACAGTGAGAATTCTTTTTAAATATCCATTTAACTGATGTGTTTGAAACGGTTGTTTTCCATCCACTTTTTTTTCATTACCACAATCTTGTAACTTGTCATAACATGGCTGTATGGGATTATTTCATTAATATTTGGAAAGAAACTATTATTCCAGAATGATTCTAGTTTTATTTAACCTTTAAAGCTATACGGTCACAATTATAGATTTTCTTGGTATGATTGTCAAAGAAATAACAATTTTAGTATTATCATGATTATTTTACGTTAATAAATTTCCCAACACTATAAAAGTGTAAAACCACATGAAACATGAACACTTCTTATAGGTATTCAATTTTTATTTTTTCTATCTTTTGATGCCAACATAACAAAATATTAAAACAACAAAGTAAAGTCAAGTCTTATTCAAACCTCAGATGTGTAAAGAATAAATAAAATGTTGCAGGACCTCTATAACACACAATAACCATTTTTAAAAACCGATACGATAACCGATAACTTTCAGCTACTAAAGGCTGATACCGATAACTAATAACCGATAACAAACACACTTAAGATCATGACATCAATACTAACAAAACCTTAAAGACTTTTCACTGTTTATCTGAAGCGATATTGATTTTTATTTTTCCAGTGAAAAACTTTTAGCATGCCACTCAAATATTTTCTAAAGATATCTAACAGAACTATTTGATATTATGTGTGAATACACATGGCGATAGGATCATACTTGGATGGAAGGCACACATCAGCAAAGTAGCGGTGGCTCGGCATCATAAACTGTGGCTCCAAGTGATGAATCAGACGAGAAAAGTCTCTGTCCTCAACATGGGTAAAGGGCTGGTCATCAAGCGCCATCCTTTCCATGAATAAATCTTCAATAGCCTTAGCCCGTGGGTCATGTCAGGCAAATTTCTTGGATGTCTCAAACACCTCACGGATGTCTGTCAATCCCGGTGGCTTCTTTGCATTCCTAGAAACATGACATTCCAGGTATCTGGAAATAACGCTTTCTTCTACGGACCTTGATTATTGCAGACTAATGACTTAAAGCCATGGACCTCATACCGGGTCCATTGTGTTTTGAACAGCGAAACTATCCGTCATAAAAGACATATTTAGTTTTATTCTCATCTGAGTAACATAAGGTTCAGTGAATGTATCACCATCGCATTGCTTTGTAAGACCAACCCAAGTAGTACGAAAATTCCAAAATAGCAAATAACACGATAACAGTTATTTTCAATGTTACATTAGATAAACATTTAACAAAACTACTGTGCATTTACCTTTAGGATTAAAAGCTGGTGGTTATCCTACAGGTGGTGAAACGTATTTCCTCCTTTTTCTGCAACTTTTTATGTTGTGCTTTACAGGCAGGTGAGCCGTCCTCCACAATGACACATTGGTCTTTTTCTTCTGTAAGCAGCAAAAAAATGTCCAACAAGGAGGACTTAATCCATTTGTTTGGAGGGAATAACTCCTCTGCCGTAGCGCCCTACTCCCAACACGCCTTTTCTGCAATTCACATGCAACCAAAAGAAAGCAACACAAGAGGCAAAACGTGGCCGTGGTGTAACTTGGTTTTCATTAAGTGCAGGAGTTGCGTGGAACTGCTGTTATGGTTCAAACATAATCATTTATAGAAACTGACAATACTGAAGGATCGTTACGATTAATCATAATGTTAAATACCCCGATTAATTGTAGAATTAGGTAACCGTGACCTCCCTACACTGAATGAAGCACTTCTGTGCCTCTGGCTGCAAGACCAACATTATTACTCCATTCCTCAGGAGTGAGACTATTTCCTCCGCCAGCGTTCCTCTCTGAGCAGTGCACAGAGTGCAGTTAAATGGTGGAGACTCAAGATAAACCTTTTTCAGCAGGCTGGGAGGCAGAAAGCTGCAGAGGCGCAAACTTATGGTAGCAATCTGTACACTGAAGAATGCAGAGACCACCACACAGAGAGCCTAGGTGCAACTACCTAGTCCATTTCATTGGAGTCAGGGATGCGCAGCTTAGTCCATCTAAAATAGCTGGGGGGGGGGCAACCAGTCTGTTCCTTTCTGTCTGAGAAATGAGTCCTATTTAGGAGGAATAGTTGCTGTTTCTTGTATTCGATTAATAAAATGCTTATTACTTTTTTCTGTTGTTTTTTTGCAACAAAGCTCCCTTTATGCTGTGCCTTGTACATTTCAAGATGCATGCAGAGGTTGTATGCCACTCAAGAAATCCAAAATTATAAAAATAAAAAAAAAAAAATCTGAATCCAAAGTCCTATAAATTTAAGTTTATCATACCATGACCACATGACAAAGAAATGACACTTTCTCTAGATTTTATGATAAAGTTATAAATAAATAGATGAATAAATAATATGGTCCTTACACGGACTTAAAATGAGCTGAATACCGCCTCTGAAGAACATTGATACATGACATGAAGTTGCATTGTGTCAGAATTGGACCAAAATGCAGAATTGGTATGTGGAAACTTCAGTACACCCTTGGTGCATCCACAGGAATTAACATGGTAAATAGCAGTGAGGTGCTTCTGATCAAATTAACTTAATACTTTAATTACTTAATTTCTCCTTTGCAAGTTTGAGCAAGCGTGAGTGCAGCTATAAAAGCAGGGATTTTGGTCGTTTACTGGATTGAAGCATTGGCAGTGTCCTAAAGGAAAAACATCAGGAATTAAGAAACTAATCAATCTGGGATGGCTTATAAGACTATTTCCTATCCATTTGGAGTTCATCATTCTACAGTGAGAAAGATTTTTCACAAGTTGATATTAATGCTCAATAATGCTACAATCTTCAGACATTGTGCAGAATTCTGAAAAAGGCAATCAAGGTATTGCAATGGTCCGGTGAAAGTCAAGACCTCCACCTGACTGAAATGCTGTGGTAGAATCTTAACAGAGCTGTACAAAAACAAATGCTGCTAATTTCAAAGATTTTAAGCAACATTGTATTTAAGATTGGATCAAATGTCTTCACAGCAATGTGAGAAATCGATAAAATCAAACAGGGAAAAAATTAGGGCAAAATAATTGCAAGCTTAGAGTTCTACAGACCCCTCAATTGTGGGATGTATACTAAATTTCTCACGTTGCCAGTTAGGCTTGCTTTTTGTTTGGTAAATAATGACACGCTGTGATGTCATCTTGTCCTGTGTTCATCTCAGGTTGTATTTACATAATTTTAAAACCTGGTTGGAATTGGATGGGTTTCTTTAATGTCCTGATAAGTAAAACCTGACTATTGATATTGTGCTTTTCTAATGTAACTCCTGCAGACATTTCGATGTTGATGCTGAAAGATGTAATGTAGCCTGACATCATGATGTAATCATGAGTGATTAATAAAATGTTGTTGAAATTGTCCTAGATCCCACATGGGTTTATGTCGTCTCCAAAACATTTTGACATATTTTCTTTAATCTTCTCTGTAAAACCATGTGCTAGTCTTTCTGTTTACTCTTTTGAATGACTTCTGTTTTGTCTCGTTTCTCTTCCTCTCTTCACGCAGACTATTGAAGCTAATTGGCGATGTGGCAGACACAATTTGCAAAGGATTCAGTGTCGCTCAGAAAACAGTAAAGGGGTTTACTGTCTCCAGTATGACGATGACAAGATCATCAGTGGCCTTAGGGACAACTCTATCAAAGTAAGTGTTTTGTTTTATTTTGTTTTTTTGTTTTTTTTTGTTTTTCTCTAAGTCCATTTGTAAAGTACGTCAAGGACAGTATGAGTTAGCAATGCTCATGTTTATTCTTGTCTATGTTTGCCGCTGTCCTATCACCCTTAAATGGGTGATTCAGGCTCAGAATATAGAACACTAGAGTTTATCAAAGGCTTGTTTATTAAGTAAATAAAGCTTTTGTGTCAAACTCAATTTAACTACATGTAATTATTAGGTTAAAATAAAGTGCAAATGTATTTGACTTATACATTATTAGTGTTTCTTTTACTTTTCCCAACTAGTTGTCTGGTGTAGACTGAGTTAAGCATGCTGTTGGCATGTATCGGTCTGCCCCAAACTGACATGCTGAAGTAAATAACACTGATCCTGTTAGTCTGCTTAAGTACCAGCAGCATAGACAAAAGCAGAGTATTTTCCTTCGAGAGTCAGAGACACATGTATGGTTAGTTTCTTGTGTTTGTGTATTTATGAATTGAATTTTCTTCTGGCTCAGAATGGCTTATCATTTTACCGTGTGTGGCGCTGAGCTGAAACAGCAGACACTGAGACAGAGCACAAGTGAATTATAGGATAAAGGGGCTCAGCTCTAGACTCGTTGTGTGTTCCACTTATTCGTCTGGCCTGGGAAAAGAGACCAAGATGAAGAGAAGGGGTGTATGGCAGGAGGATGGGAGGAGATTGGTCTTATTGTTATTGGGGAGGCTGATGCACACTCAGGGAAGAAGTGAATGGCTCTTATGTATACACACAGCCCAGCCCAGCAGTAGGGAAGTAGGGCATGAACAGTGCATGAACATTGCTGTGAGAGTAGGCCATTCTTAGCACGACCCAAATCTGCATCCTTTTGAAAAGCACTTATTCTTCCATTTTCTCTCTGTACTCATCTGCCGAAGTGTCCCTCTGATGCACTCATTTCTACACTCTTCTTTTTTGCCTTTTAGATCTGGGATAAGCAGACGCTGGAATGTCTGAAGATACTGACTGGTCATACAGGCTCAGTATTATGTCTCCAGTATGATGAGAGGGTCATTGTCACCGGGTCGTCTGACTCAACTGTCAGGTATGATGCACATTTTGCTGCAAAAAAAGA
This sequence comes from Melanotaenia boesemani, assembly GCF_017639745.1. Taxonomy (NCBI): domain Eukaryota; kingdom Metazoa; phylum Chordata; class Actinopteri; order Atheriniformes; family Melanotaeniidae; genus Melanotaenia; species Melanotaenia boesemani. Next base: position 25,643,688 of record NC_055688.1, on the reverse strand, counting down.
CCATTTTGGCATTAGGAATAAAACCTGTGTCAGCAAGATGGAAAATGATTACGACTATTGAAGTAAACATTGTTCCTTAGAGTCTGTTACATTGGAAGTCTGATGCAGGGATTGGATTTGCAGAGAAAGACGCCTTGTTGACAACTGTCAAATAGGCCCAAAAGTTATATTTTACTTGGATGGTCACAACAGCTGTTATGCTTTCTGCTGAAAGATCTCCTAAAAGTCTTAAATTCTGAGTAGTAGTATTTCCTATCCAATAAGTGTGAATATGGTAATAGTACCACAGTGATATACATCATTTTAACTTAGTTTTAATCACAATTGTAAACTGATGAGAAATTTTTAACTAACACTTTGAATGTAATCTTCCAGTAATTTAAAATTAAATTTTAGTTATTCTAAATTCAGTATTCCAGCAGGTTCCAGTGTAATTCCTATATATTTATATCATGAACAACATATCTAAACTTGACAAAACACAATGCAAAGTTTACTGACTTTAAGCTGAAAACGATTTTGCTGTTGAAAAAATAACTCTAATTGAAGCAGCAGAAAGTGTAACAAACAGAAAGACTACACAGGTACAGCAAATACTCCTAAAGGACAGCGGATGGACTTTATAAAAATGTTTTCAAGCAGAGATGGTTTTCTCAACATATTTGCAAGTAAAATGTGTTTGTGCCATCAATGAGCAAAGATTTTCCTGTCTCTCAGAACACAATGTAAAAATAGATTTTTGTTAAATGTGTCTTTCTAATCTTTATTTCTTGAAGCTTTTTGTGTTTTAAAATGTTAAATACGGATTAATGGGCTATTGTTTCACACATGTTTACAGTTTATTTTACATAAAATAATGCCCCTGATTTATGAATCTACTTAGTCAGGCTATTATTTATAGTAGTTTCTCATCTAACTTCCAAGTCAACCAAAGAGTCTGGAAACATATATACATATATCATATTGAACAAACAAAAAGTTTAAGGTTGTTCATTCACAAAGAGTCAGATTTACTGCTTCAGCTGGAGATGGTGGTTGTTGTTTTATTGCAGATATTTAAAGACCTGGCTTGTGTGTGTATGTGTTGACACTTGCTTGGCTACTGCACACAGAAGCTCAAAATGAATTCTCTTATTACTTCACACTTCAGGCGCTCTCATTGGGTGGTATCCAAGGAAAATATTAATTCACTTCCTTAGCAACAGCTTGACAGGACCTTTGTTTGTAGGTTTAGTTGTCAGCTTTTCCAGTGTGTTCTGCATTTCACTTAAGTGTCTAACAATCCAATTCAGTAACAACCTCCTCTGTGGGTGCAGCCTCTGTCCACACGTGTGAAATGCAAGTTTCTGCCCTTTGTAGAATTGATATTCATTAGTCTCTCATGTCTCTGTTGTTTTCCTTTGCTGTTATTGCTTGTCTTTTCCATCACCATTTTGTTTTCTGCCTTTCTTCCTGCTGCTTCATCTCCCTTTTCTGTAATACTGACTCCTTTCTCTTATTGTTTTCCTCTTTTCTCACATCTTTACTATTTCCTCCTTCTTTGTCTCACACACTTGTATTGTCTAACACTACTAATTTTTCTTCGTGTCCCATTCCATCTTCTCTGTCTTCTCAACACTTCTCTTCTTTTTTCCCTCTGTGCTCCTTCCTTTCCTTCTCCCCAGGGTGTGGGAGGTGACGACGGGTGAGGTACTTAACACACTGATCCACCACAATGAGGCAGTTCTTCACCTGCGTTTCGCAAATGGTCTGATGGTCACTTGCTCCAAGGACCGTTCTATTGCAGTCTGGGACATGGCCTCGCCCACTGACATAAGCCTACGTCGTGTCCTTGTGGGACACCGGGCTGCTGTCAATGTGGTTGACTTTGATGACAAATACATTGTGTCTGCCTCAGGGGACCGCACTATCAAGGTGAGCTGATGAAGTGGTTTCTTGAATTGCAGCGTCATTGTTTTGTTTGTTTTTTCCCGCCTCTTCTTTTTCCATATTTCTAAAGTAGTTCATGTATACAAACCGTCTGTGTCATTTGATGCTGGCCTTTGCTTTACAAAGCTTTCCTTCTTGCCTCTTCAGGTATGGAGCACCAGCACCTGCGAGTTTGTGCGCACTCTAAATGGTCACAAGCGGGGAATTGCCTGCCTACAGTACAGAGATCGGCTCGTAGTCAGCGGCTCGTCCGACAACACAATCCGGTACGTGTGAGAAATCAAGTGTTGTAGCTGTTTGCTGTTTGAGCAGGGTTGGCAGTGTGGGGATTTTCAGGAGGCTGTGGACTGTGTGATCAACATACACATAAACACAGCTGAAATCACTGCACAAACATGGTCGTTTACTGAGTTGGATAGCATGCTTTTGTAATGATTCAGTGGTTATGTCATACGTATTTTGCCATAGCCTAATAGCAGTGTTAAAATGTTCTCAGTGACCGCGGGATAAGTAGCCTTAATGGGCTGCTTTTATGTAAAAGTTACAGACCCTTCTGTGTGACAGAAGAAAGAGGAAAACAAGTGAATGAGAGCAGCTTCACTGGGTTTTTGGCTGGTGTAATATATGGCATATGTGAGCAATGGGAGCAGGGTAAAAACAAAGAGCTGTAACAGCAGTGCCATAATGCTCTATGTACATGCAGCAAGAGGGCTACTGCGTACCTACCAACCAGATCATCTGTAATTGGTAGTAAATATCCTGCTTTATTATAACATTAACATCATGTGTAGCACATTTGTCTTTCACTCTGAAAACCTAGATGAAATCAGTATTATCCAATTTCCTCCATTTTAGATGTTAAAAGAGCTACATTAGCTGTAATTAGATGCATCCAGACTGTCCCCATGCTGGGACAAAATTAGTTGCAATAGACTTTGACCTTTTCTCATTAGTTAAACATTTTAGACAGATCAGGTGGAAGTCTTGATGCTGAGAAACGAAGTTTTCAGAGAAGTGGAGCTAAAAGAATTTTGTATAAAGTTGTGAATTTATAATCAGTTTAGTATTTTGTTCACATCTGTATGGAGCTGATGAAGACACTAAACCAAGTTTACTTAAGTTGGGGTAATAGATGTAATTTTGGTCTTCTTTAAAATTTCTTTTTTTTTTTTCTTCTTCTTTTAATATTTGAAAATAAAACCAAGAATCAGTAGACGAATCCTTTAAGAAATAGATTGATAAGCAGAATTGATAATGCTTTTGGTATCAATGAAATTTTATCAATTTCCTATGTCTAAATATCAGTATATTACATCTTTAATAGAATAGTTATTGTATGTACTGACCTGATGGAACAGTCGTCTCAGCTGAATATTGATGAGTTCGAAGGTCAGAAATGGATTGGTTTATTAAAGATACCACACAGACAAATAGTCTACTTTGTGGTATAATTGTTCGGAGTAACATTTGAGAACTAACTGCAATCTGTATATTGTAGAGTGAGTTTTTTGTTGGTTGTTAAAAAAAAGCACAACTTTCTGCAGGTTATGGGACATAGAGTGTGGGGCGTGTTTGCGAGTGCTGGAAGGTCATGAGGAGTTGGTGCGCTGCATTCGCTTTGACAACAAGAGGATTGTTAGCGGCGCCTACGATGGGTGAGTCTTGTGATCGCTGGGTTTTGAGCAGAGAATGGATTTGTTTTCTGACACTCTCTCGTGCCATGGTTCTCTCTGCAGCAAGATAAAGGTTTGGGACCTGCAGGCAGCACTGGACCCACGCGCCCCTGCCAGCACATTATGTCTGCGCACTCTGGTGGTGAGTTTCCCTGTTTGTCTTAAAGGTCCCATATTATGCAAAATTTACTTTCTAAAGGTTTTCAGTCATATGTGTCCTTATAGCCTGTGTCTGAGGCCCAAAAATGAAAAAAATTCTATCACCTCTCTTACTTGTTTGCTCCACTTCTTAGCAAATGTGTGCTCAAACAGGCGAGTTTGAGATCTTTCCCTTTGTGACCTCACAAAGGGAAATAACTCCCCAAGGTAGTGGATGCTGCCATTGACTCATCCCCCCCAGCTAGCTGAGCCTGCCCTCAGAAATTAGTGAGCGGGTGCCAGCGAAAGACAGATCCTCTCCCAGATAGTGGTGCGGACAGGCAACACGTATGAACATTCAAAGGTTCAGATACAAAAACAGCCCATTCTTTGTAGAACTAAAATGGCTGAAATTAAGGACCAAGGCTGAATTTGGGGTAATACAGTGTGAAAGCAATGTTGTTGGACCTCTGACACTCATTGAAATTGCTGAAAAAATGTATATTATGGGACCTTTAAGGTTTCTCACCTGTAGAGTATTAAAAACTAATTCTGTTGTTTTGTTTTTTTTTTTTTAAACACAAATACTGAGATGTGAGTTTGTGAATTCCACTAAAACTAATCCTGTGTTTTGTAGCCCAGTAAAAGTTGTGGGTAAAGTTAAACAATTTACACACTGAGAATTAATTTGAGATGATTTTCCTGGGTGGGAGTGAGGTTCTGTTCAACACTGAAATTCTGCATTACATCTGAACTGAATTCACAACTTTATTGTTTACATATTCATGTTTTACTCTTTGCAGGGACTTCCTTGTTGCCCATCAGTTCCTTAGAGAGTGATATTGATAATCTAGGTGCATAAACAAGATACAGTATGTTAACAGTTTTCTCATGTTTTCAGGAGCACTCTGGCCGCGTGTTCCGCCTTCAGTTTGATGAGTTTCAGATCATCAGTAGTTCTCACGATGACACCATTCTGATCTGGGACTTTCTGAACGTCTCACCCAATGGCCAGTCAGAGGGACGATCTCCTTCACGCACCTACACCTACATTTCTAGATAGCAGGTACTCAGATTGTGTCACTAGAGAAACCTTACTCTTTAAATCTGGAAAGGAAATCATATTAGTATGTTTACCCTTGCAGAGTAGATCTGTGTGTGACATTGAGGACTGCTGTACTTTCTCCCTTCCAGGTGGCGCCATGCAACACACCACTTTTAGGAGGAGACCCAGGGCTGATTGGCTGATGGGGGCATCTGTCGTGCAAAGGAGCCTATGTTTTCTCCTTCCTCCTCGTCATCTCTCTGTCCATCTCCCACTCAGCCCCCGACACCTCCCTGCTTGTTCGGACAGACTTAAGCTTGTGCCCATTGCCTGCCAGTACAGTGACATACACACAGATCAGCACTGAGGATTCCCTACTACAGATCCAGCGCAACTCTTCCCAAGAAGTTCATCTTCTACTACTAATTTATGTTTTGTAAAGTACACTAATGACAGTATTAACGTAGACCTTATATAAACCACAAGCTCCCTTTTTATCCCCTTGATACAGACTTAAAGCAGCTTCTGCTCCTCAGTTTTTAACCCCAGCCAGAACAGGTTTCCACAGATATGAAGCCGCTTATAGATATATATTTATATATATTACACACATACACATTGGCACAGTTGGACAGAGGATGACTGGAGCTCTGATGTGGGAGACAGAGACTCTTTACTCAGCTCTTGGAAAGAAGGGAAGGATGGGAGATGGAAGGAGTGAATGAGGGAGAAATGTGATTGAGGGAGGGGGGACTTCCCTGCACTCTCTCACTCCTTGCTCCTCCTTGTCTCTTTTTTCATCCCATCCCCACAACCCCGGCTTCCTCCATCAACCCCACCCTCCCCCCAGAGATGCACACTCACTTGGAATACGGGGGCGCACACACTCAAAAAGTGTGTGTTTGTGTATGTGGACTTGTGAAACGGCAGAGCAGAAGCGTCAGACATGCATGTGAGGTTGCCTTGGATACAGCATCATGGCACACCTCTTGCTTCTTTTTTTCTCTTTAACTCCTACTTTCTTACTGTTTTTTTTATTACTGTTTTTTTTCTAATTTTATTTGAGTATTTTGGTTCTTAGTACAAAAATCATACTACTAAGCGTAGTCCTTGCTCCTCCCCCCTTCTTTCTCTTTCTTACTGTCCTATTCCTCATTCTTTCTTCTTCAACCTGTGTTCATCTGTCCCTTTTACTCCATCTTTCTCTCCCATCATCTACATGCTTGCTTTGGTTATGAGAGAAGCTGGAATTCAAGAGCTCAAATTTAGCTGTAAACGGAGTTGTCTTGTCAAATTGTGTTGTATATTAAAAATGATTTTTTAAAGAAGAAAATGACCTTATTGTGAATAAAGTACTTGACAGTGGTGGAGTGTTGAGCCAACTATAACATGAATGTGTGTCTAATTGTCTTATCTGTTCTTGTCTATGTGAACGTATGAGTGGATTTGTGTACCGCTACCCCTCAAAATGACATGTAGATGCAATACATACTTTGGTTTTAGTGTGTTCTTTAACCTTTTAGACCAGGGGTGGTCCAGCGCCGGTCTTTGAGGGCCACAGTCCTGCTGATTTTTGAAGTCTCCCTGATCCAACACACCTGAATCAAATTAAATGGCTCTTCTCATCAGCTTATTAATTCTGCTCAGTCATGTTGACCTATCAATCTGATTCAGGTAGGCTGTAATAGGAAAATCTGCAGTACAGCAGCCCTCGAGGACCAACTTTGAACACCCCTGCAGTTTCGACAACCTGCAGGTCGACAATTGTTCGCTTTCTCCATCCTAGACAATACAAAGGTAAGGAATTTGTTTTATGTGGAATCCCTGTTCTTCCGAAGAGGGGATGTCTTCAAATATAGTTGCACTCAGTGATTTCTGATGAAGACAGCACTTTGTAAGAATCAATAGAATGCAAGTTCATAAACATTAAGAATGCTGCATCACAAAATATTCAAGCTTCATGTAATATATTAAAGTAAAAAGTCCCCACGTGTTCCACATTCTTTGGGAAAATTACACATTCTTTGGGTTTCACAGATCTTCATTGGTTAAAACAGATTCATTGAGAGGATTAATATATTTTCCAACAAGGTATTAAAATCAGCTTTATTTGTGACATTTTTTGTACGTATTTCTATTGCCAAAACTTTACAATCTAGAAAACATGTTTTGTTGAAGCTGAATTTCCAGTGTTATGAGAATGGCCACCAGATGGGAGTAAAAACTCATCTTTTTCTTGCAGTGTAATCTGTTTATAACTGTTGGTTTGCCAAGTTTGGGGTCTAAACAACCTGTTGGAGAAGATCCTATACTCACTCTTACCAACATTATCACTGAAGGGGGTATGCATATCTGATATTTTAGTAACCTTTAATGCAAACATCTGTGTAGCATAGTTGAGTTTCACAATACACTTTTATTGTCTAATTATCGTGTGTATTCTCCAGAAGTAGGAGAGGAGGTGTCCTGCTCAAGGAGATGTTTTTTTTTCTACATTTCTGGGTTTCGTTCAGTGTAGTAGAATGTTTTAGATTCTGGGAGTAAGTTATGTGGGATGGATTTGTGCTTGGTGGAGCACCATTAATATATGATGTGTGTATGTGTTGGATATGGGTGGGTGTGCTTCCTCTGGGTCTGTGGGATTTTGGCCCATAATTCCTGCAGCTCTCAGGTCACAGCTCTGTTCTCACGCACATATTTGGCATTCCTTCCCCGACATGATTACCATACACCTTCCACTCTGGGTTTGGCTACGCAGAATATTTCCATCATTCCCGAGTGGAACTGAAGCAACGTTCCAGAAATGAACAACTCACCCCAGCGCCGCCACCCCCTACTCGCTTGTCTTTATCCCACAAATGTCTCCTCCTTACTCCCCCCCCCAGCACAGCACAGATTCCTGCTGCCTTGCAATTGGAATCCTCTGGTAACTTTTTTTTTTCCTCCTGAGTCAGCTGTTTGTGTCTGCCGACATGATTGGGTCATTTGGCAGCGACATCTCTTCTGTGACCTCCTGCTAGGATGCTAGGATTGGGAAGGAAGGGGAGGGATGGGGATCAGAGCAAGAGATGAGAAGCAGCTATGAAACATTATCTCATTTCTGCATGTTTCACCTTTACTGTTTAGTCTGATACTTCATGCTGCGTCAAAAGTTGGAAGTTTGAAGGTGAGAGTTGGTGTCTGTACAATAACTGATGCTTCAGACTTTTTTAAACACTTTGAAAGCGTTCCAGAGGAGAGCTGGCGAATATTGATTTTGTATTTTCAATTAAATTTAATGTCTCACTTGTCTTTAATGTTTCTAATGTCTCAGTGTATTGGGAAGAATCATGAAAACCTGACAGTTTGTCCTATTTTGGCCATCAATTGTTTGAGCTTTGACTCTTTAACTTCTCATTCATACAAAGAAGCTGTTAATACACTCACTCTCCCACCTGGTTGGAGAAAGAAAGTGAAATTCATGACGTTGAATTGTATTCTGTAGTTGGCTTTTCTTGTTTGCTTTGAAGACTGTGATACATGTATTATACAACTTCCTGATCATTTATGCATAAGCAAGGGTTTAACTTTGTTGCCAATATGCCAACACATAGTCCATAATGTTTGTTAGGGCTGGACAATATTTACTAATAATGGATTATATTTCTATAGTATTGTTACAGAATATTCATCCACCCATCATTTCCAGACTTTTTTTTTTTTGAATCTTTAACAATTGTCCTGAGGAATGTTTTTTTAAGCCGCTTGATCATGTAAAAATCATTTAAGTACTAACAAAATTACACCTTTTGTAACTTAAAGGATAAACCAGTGTTGTGACATAAGATAATTTGACAAATAATCTGTTTTAAACTGTATTATTTGCTATCATATCAATAACAGCCTGTTGCAAATAAAATGTGACAAATGTAACAGTTTAACAGACATAAAAAGGTAACTTTGCACCAACAAGATGATTTCCAAAGAGCGCTGAGTCAGAGGGGGCTGGACCCTATCCCAGGTGACATTGGGTGACAGGCAGGGAACACAGTGGACCGGTTCTCAGTCCATCACATGACCAACACAGAAACTAACAACCACACACACTCACTACATTTCTAAGGTCAGTTTAGAATAATCTTTATGTATGTATGGTTTTGGACTGTGGGAGGAAACTGGATTAACCAGAGAACACACACATCCACAAGGGAGAACATGCAAACTCCACACAGAAGGGCCCCGGCTGAGATTTGGACCAAGAATCCTCTTCCTGTGAGGTGACGATGCTAAACCACCACACCACCATGCAGTCTGGTGTTGAGTGTGTCCTCAAAATATCTGAGGAAAGTGGACAAGCGGAGGACAAAAGAAGACGTGGCAGGCCTAAAGATGAACAGTATCTAAAAGTATAGAGTAAAAAACAAAAATAAACACCAAAGACCTGGCACAGGGTCTGAGAGATGCACTTCAATTTATCCATATCTTTTTCTTTTTTTTTGCTGAAGTGGTCTCTTTGAAAAGGTGGCTATCATGAAGCCATTCTTAAAGGAAACAGGGAGAAAAGACTGAGGTATGTCAAATGATAAGTACTTTACTGAAAATCAGTGGCAACTATTGAATTATTATTGAAGCAGTATGGGATCATCTTGACAGACACCAGAGCAAAAGCCAGCCAGCAACCAAAGAAGCGCTTTGGAAAGTTCTTAAAGAAGCCTGGTGAAGCCAGATTGTGGTGAAAAACAAAGGTGGTAATATTAAATATTGACATGTAAGCTTGTTAGCCCATACAAACTGTTTTTGCCTCATTCGCTGTAATTCCATTTATGTTTGGACTTGTTTCAGTCAGTTGCTGCACCTGTTTCCTGTTTTCTGGGTAGCATAAAAAGAAATGAAGGGTGGGTAAATATGTTGATAGTACATCTGTTTGAATGAGAAGATGATTTTCCAGTTAATTAATTCCTAAAATAATAAGTGGATGTTGACAGAAAGATCCTGCAAACCCAGTGCTGTTATTAGCTCTGCCTACTAAATCTCATAGCCCACAGTAAGCCAATTCATCCGGAGCTAATAAAGAGATCAATGTTTTAATGCAAAAACTGATCATGATTTCTTATAATATCATATTACCTGGATGTAATACCTTTTATAATTTCCCAGAAATCAAGGTGGTGTCTGGAGACTGCTTGTTTTGTTTTTCCAGCTGTCTGAAACCAAAATATATTAAATAAGCAAGGATATAAAATGAGTAAAGCAACCAAATGCTCATATTCCAACAGCTGGAACCTGCCAACATTTAGCATTTTGCTGAATCAATAACTTGCAATAATCAGCTGACCAAAGCAAAGCATCTGCATTCTGTATCTCTTTCAAGATCAGCAAGAAAACAACAGGTGATGAAGCAGTTCAAAGAAGCTGGGAGACAGGAAATGTTTCTGTAAGGTTTACTGAGTCGAGAAAGACTGCTGCACACAGAGCTGAAATAAATAAATGAAATAATTTTATCGTAATAATTATAGTAACCATCATAGTAAGATTGCTTATTTAGGGTTTCGGTCTTCTTTTATGTATATATATATAATATATATATATATATATTATATATATATATATATATATACCTTTCAATAAATTGTTCCCTTTAATATTTTTCTCTTGTGTGTATGCATGAAACTTTGGTTTGTTCCACCGAATGTCCTGGTAGCAGCACTCTGTATCCACGGTATCACACAGGAGCATCATCCCCTGGGTCGTTTCTATAGCAATGCTATTAAAGAAGGCACCCTCCCAGTTGGGCTTGCCCCTGCACTCATCACCCTCTGCACCTAATAAATGGGGGTGTAATGTCCTCAGGGGGAGGCATGGCATGAGGAGGAATCATGAAGTAGCTCTCCAGTTGTCTTTGGTTGCCACTGGTTTGGTTGCGGGAATTGGTTGTCTGATTTGGGTGCAGCTTGATTTTCATACATTCCAGTTCCTAAAGCTTCAGTCCCTGCGGTGAGTTGTCATGGGTTCATCCAGGGACTGCAGGTCCCTTTCCAGAGTCCCTCCTGATTCAGCTTCATGGACACACAAATACACACATACACACAACATACATTTCCTAGCTATCCTCTTATTACAAACAGGCATTTATTCATGGTCACTCACTCTAATGTTCCCTCATTCATCCTTCAGTTCATGCATCCTGTCATTCAATCAACAGTCTCACAGGTTCCCACCATTTTAGCAGTGAGACAGATAAGTGCATCACATGTCAACAGTCCATTTTTGTCCATTGCATCTGTGCAGATCACTATCTCTCTGTCCACTTCATTATGTTCCTGTATTCACCTGCTGTCCCTTTATTTGTAGGCTAAGCACCCACTCACTTGTTCAGTTTCTCCCACATGTGTTCTCTCTGTATGGTCCAGTTGTAATCCCATGCTTGACATTGTCCAACTACTCCAAAACAGGAAACATGAAGGCTTTGTGGTTTCTGTGGTTCGGGAGTCAAAGCCTTTGTAGAGCCTGGGACTCTGGCTGGCCTTCTGATTCTTTGTCACTAATTCAGGCTTCTGAAGGGAAGCAGACCAGGTCCAAAGAGCTTCCAGCATTGGATGAGTTATCGTCCACTTGGTCCAGTAAGGGAACAAAAGAGAAACTGATAGAAATGATCACTAACTAGGGGTTTGTAGTGGCAAATTAGGATGCTTAAAGCTAAACCCCATGAATGATTCATCAAGCTTCTGGTCAATATTTGTCCCAACAAAGGGAGCTGTTCAGTCATGTGTGACATAAGAGATGACTGGGTTAGCCATTGGCAGGCTCAAAGATGACAAGTCAGTGGGTGCTAGCGTTAGCCACTACTAGCGGGGCCCAGTAGCGCGCACTCTCTTGCCCCGCTTACTGACGGTGGTGAAGCGGAAGGGGGTGGTGAGGTCAGGCTGCTCCCCAGGTGGGAAGCGTTTCATGAAGTGTACATCTTGCTGGTTGGGGAGTGTATGGGGGCCTCGGCGAGGACGCCCTCTTTTAGTGAAGCCAACATACCAGTCTGCATAGCGCGCTGACATCAGAGCTGTGTAGTGGTTTTCCAGAACCTTTTCCACAAAAACGCAGTCTGCACTTCGGTTACTGGCCTTCTGAGAAAGCAGAGAAACCACATTTAGACATACATAGACACAAAGAAAGACTGGTCAGAAAATTGTAAGATAAGACCTTTTTGATCAAAATCTCTCTTAAAAAGAAGTCTCACCTTTCCTACCAGCTTGCCTCGGCGGTTCATGCACAAGTAGAAGTTGGTTTCTTTGCCCCGTATTCTCACCTGGCTACCAAAGGTATCTGCCTCCACTACAAGCTGGGCTTGTGAAGGGACAGACAGAGGGACAGACAGACATTAGAGCCACAGCTAATGTGGAGAAATACAACACAATATGCTGCATATTTATATGTGTTATGCTTACAGATTTGTACCACACAAATTTGAACATAAAAAAAAAAATCTGCATATCCCAATTTTACACTTTGTCTTCTTCCAGGTTGCCTTAGATCTTTTATGATTGCAAGGAACATTGTTCAAGCTTACACTGACATTTTCCACTGCCAAGTTGTGTCACACTAATAGCACAGATTTCAACATTAAATTTAAACCAGCTCTATTAAAACAGATAAGGCATTCAAGCTGAGTCACAGTTTTAGGATTCATAGTTGCTATTAAGTGAGCTGATAAATCCCAGACAGATGTAAATGTCACTGGCTGGACAGATGGTTGTCAGATACGGCTGATCACAAACATGGATGTGAGGCCACTGACTGCAAATGGGCCTTGTAAAAAGAAGATAACAGGAGCACGGTGGGCTGAGGGGAGCGGGAACACGCTCACACTGAGCGTCTGTGATACTGTTTTAAGGTGTGTGCGTATGCTCCTGTGTGTTTGTGTGAGAATCTGTGCAGGTGCATGATGCATGTTCATCCTTCCAGGCAGTACCGCTTCACTGACTACACATCTTTGGAGAGCGCTTGTGCCTGTTTAAAAATAAATCCCTAAAACGGTTCCTACATGACCTTAGTCAACAAAGGGGTCAGGAGAAATCAATACCTCCCTCCCTCTTGCCCTCTTCATTCTCTTCCCCCTACTCTCCTCTCATCTCCCTACTGCTCTTATACTTCATGCTTGTACTGATGGGGACTTGCTTCACTTATTCTCACTTTGCACTCAGACCCTTAGTGTAATATGTTCTTGCAATTTTTGGTGAGTTTTGGGTAAATGTTTCATTTTTCAAATGGTATTTTTCCAAAAAAGGAAGGAAAAAAGGAAATGAATGAAAAACAGATAAGCCTCTGAACTTGTGGTCCCATCTTTGGTATGAGGTGGCTTGGTAAGGTTCTGACATCTTCATAAATGGAAAGGATGTGTCTCATGAGCCCCTGCTAGGCCACACAAAGAAATATGAAGCTTTATGGCTTGGGTTTCTATTCCTCATTGATTCTGGGTGGTTTAAGAATGGGTTAGCTGTCATTACAGACCAAGGAAGGGGAAGATGTGGGGGATGGACAGAGAAAGCATTAGAGGATGGATGGAGGGAGGGAGAGGAAGCCTGCTGTTTTAAATCCAAAGGAGACAACAGGAAGGATGAAAAATCAATGGTGGGATCGATGAAGGTGACGAGTTTCTAACACTTGGTCTGACACTCTACCTGCCGGGCTTCTTCCTCTAACTCACACTTTTTCACCAACACATTTTCTCTCTGTCTCTGTCTTTTGCTTTTTGTGAATCATTGAGTCAGCGGCCAGTCGATGAGGTCTTTGTACTCCCAAGACAAGCTCCACTGCCCCCCTGCCAAAGCCTGGGGAGGCCCATGTGTGTGCTTTTGTGAGCGTGCCTGCGCGGTTGCATTCTGTCACCATTCATGCATGCACTCAGTCAACCTTTAAGTCTTTGTACTTTTAGATGTTAGATGGTGTGAGCATATATGTACATCCAAGCAAGCACCACATCTTAGATGGAAGCATTGGTATTGTTTCCACTGTGGGTGTGTATTTGTGTCTTACCATATTTGTCTCCGTCTTCTCCTCTGGCACTGATCTTGCGTCCCAGCACCTGGACATGCTTGCCACTGGTGCGGCTGTAGAGTTGGTAGACTCGATGATGTCTCCGACTCATGGTGTCTCGCACCTGTGTCTGGTTCTCCACATGCACGCTGAAGTTGACTCCATCCACACCAAGCACCTGCTGGAACACCCACAAACATCCAGAGTTTGGCAGAAAATGTCAAACACATTTGAAGAACTGCACGTAAAACAAATATACAACTTGTCTTTCATGCTACACAATCCCTCTTTGTCATGCATACCGACTCTCACCTGCAATGGATTGCACATCACCAGCAACATCTGGATACATCTGGAAAAAGTAGAAACAGATGAGTATAGAATATTGAATGTTGGAAGAGTTGGGCATGACACCATCATTTCCATCCCTTTCTTCTCTGCCTTTCTCTCTGTTCAACATCTCATTTCCTTCTTGGGTGATTACTCATACTGCTGGGCGTGCGGCTGGCGCAGCAGCTTGACATACAGACAGGCAGATGTCCAGGAATGGGCTGACCGACAACACCCAGAGCTGTGTTTATAGTAACGCTACCAGCCTTCTGTTCAAACCCACTTTCTGACCCATCTGTGACTTTTGCCACACCAAAATATGGCCTGCAAATGACCTGTTTGGATCGTAGCAGGTTGGCAAACATGCCGAGACAAGTAGAACATGCTTTGGTTCGGACATCTAAAGAAATGGTCTGGCTGATTTGGCTGCTCTGAGTATGTAGACAGCTGGGTTGGACTACAGGTGAACGCTCTGCTGTGATGTGGCTTCTGAGAGCTGCAGACTGCTTACGTCTACAGATGCTATGAATATGAGAGAAGATGAGAAGCTACCTAGACATGCACAGTGATGACTTATAGAGGAAGCAGTTTGTGTCGATGCATTGTGAAGTTATTGATTATCATGAATAGCTGCATCTGTTAATTATTTCCTAATAGCCGTTCATCTAGTTGAACTTTTAGGGACATTTTTAGAAGAAACAGCTGGTAATAGTTACAATTAAAATTCCTCTCACTCTATCATATTGCTTAATTGAGGTGTAGACCTTGACCTTGGATGTATCACAAGTTATTTACAGCTTTAGTAAGGGAGTGATTGTGTTGCAAAATGTACTTTGGCAGTCCTTGAACAGCTCTGAATTAGTGGCTGAAAACTTGATGAAGTTCAGAACCAAGTGTGTGGGCTGAAAAGCAATTCTATGAATTTTGTCTTTCCCCACCTCATCTTTTGCTATCTTTCTGCATGCCTTTTTTCTCTCTTTCTCTGACTTGTCATCCTCCCTTTTGCTCCTCAAACTTATCTCTTTCTCTCCCCGTCTTTCTCTCCACTCTACCTTTCTCCTATCGTTCTCTGCCTCCAATCTTCCTTTATGTTTAGGGTTAGCGAGGCGACTCCTCCACGCTGTCATGGGCATGCACGCAGATGTGCAGATGTGTGCAGGGTGAATTTGTGTATACAGGCGAAGAAGGCAGCTGACAGCTGGGCCCAAGCAAAGACATGCTGAGAGAGGGAGATAGTAAGGAGAAGAGAAAGGTAGACTGAAAGGCACACGACGGCACAGGGAGAGAACAGGGCAAAGGAAGGTGATGTAAGAACAAATAGAGGGGAGATGAAGCCAAAGAGGCCTGACAAAGAGAGAATAAAAGAGGCAGAAGATACAAATTTGAAAGAACAGGCAGATGCACAGTTTTTCAGGGTAGAAAAACAAGGAGGTTACACATATCAAAGGAAAGAAGATGAAAAAGAGCTAAAGTGAGCAACAGAGATGCAACCACAGATTGTATAGTGTTGTGAGAAGTAGACAAAAATGCAAATAATGGGAAGGGGAGGTGTTAAACTCATGCACTCTGTAACACATGTCACTGCCTCCTGACTAATACACTGATGTGCAATCACAAACTTCTTGTTTCCTTTCTCTTTTCCCCTCATCGGTTCCATTTCTCTTCCATAACTGGTGTGTTGGCTCCTCACTTGTCCTAATAGATGCAGACATCCTGGGAAATGCAGCAGAGCGTTTGGCCCTCACATTTTGCCTGCGCAGCCGAAAAAACACGAGTGCCTGTGCATTGTGAGGACTCTCAGCTGTTAAAACACCACGGCTGCACTGCTGCCGAGGACGCTGTAGGAAAAGTGCCTCAGCAATGGATTCCCCCGCTCCCACAAAAACCACAGACACTCCATATTATGCCAGCCACAGAGCAAAAGAGAAGGAGAGAGGAAAGAGGGAGACAGGATCAGCCGGTGGTTGGGGGAGGGATGAGAAAATGAGAGAATAAGAAAGCGCAGAGAAAAAGCATCGAGAGTAAAAACAGAAGGAGGTATGGAGAGAGGGAAAGCCCGGTGGGCTCGGGCTGGTTGCCAAAACAAGCAACCATCTGACATCATAAACCTGCGTCCCAGCAGGTCAACCATATGGAGGCTGTGGTTAGACAAGCAGGCCTTTGCGCTGTGGATGGGGCACCAGTGTGGAGTGAGAGTGGTCGACCTGTGGGACTCAGCACAGAGCAGTGGTTTCAGCCGTGTGTAGCAGTGGTTAACGTGGTAGGCCAACGCTGAAGCAGTGGGCTTCAGCACAGTCCAACAGTCTAAAATGTTTTCCAGCAGGCCTTGTTTTACAACACTGCTTAGATTATTGGAGGTGTGTGCAATATTAAGGCACACACCCCATAATGGTGCAAAAAGCAGAGGGCCAAGACATAGAAATTTGGCTTTTGGTGAGGAGCATTAACAGGTAGTTTTATCTAAAGGCCTTCAACTTTTCTCACCA
This sequence comes from Melanotaenia boesemani, assembly GCF_017639745.1. NCBI lineage: Eukaryota > Metazoa > Chordata > Actinopteri > Atheriniformes > Melanotaeniidae > Melanotaenia > Melanotaenia boesemani. The sequence goes on along the minus strand of NC_055688.1, from coordinate 25,627,081 downwards.
TCTGAATACTTGGGTTCAAAAACAGCATGTTGAGGTAGAGGAATGGGTGTGTTAATACTGATAGATGAGATGGAAATTAATGGAAAGATGATTGGCTCTGGGAGACCTGAAGTAAAACCAGCAGACTAAACAGTAAGAGTGCTCCTCTATAGATGCAGACAGGGGCACCATCATTCACCTGTAATTAATTCATATATATATCTATATATATATATATATATAGATATATATATAGATAGATACTTACTCTGATAAAATATATATATATATATTTTATCAGAGTAGCATCTATGGAAAAAAGGGTGTATGAGCAAGACAGGAAGACAGATGTAGGCAGTTAGGTAAGTAAGTGGAGAGTGGGTGAGGAAAACGAAGAGAGAGGAAGGCAGGGAGACACACGCAGCAGCACACACCCTGTCCAGGTTGTGTGAGGAATGAGAGGTATCTGGAGATGACTGCCATCTGGGAGAAATACGGCCGACAGAAAGGAAGAAAAATAAATCCCTTGGCTTTTAACAAGACACACCTCAAATGGGCAAACTGAAGCCCACTGAGTCTGTATCCTCCTTTCTGAGATTTGCTTTTGGCACTTTTTCATTTTCCTATCCCAGTAGATAAAACCTGTGATATTTGACTCAACTTCTGAAATATTTTCAATAGGAAAAACATTTTCTTGGCGATGGGAAAATGGTCTTTTTGGAGCCAGTCTGGCCATCCCCGAAGTAAGTGCAGATGGTGATGGAGATGTTTATGGCAGCTTTTATGAGTAACATGGCCCTGACTCTGACCCGGTGACCCTGAACTGTCAGCCAATCAAAACAGGGCCTTCCATGGCATATCTTCGACAGGGACTGCTGAGGGGTGATGTAATCTTTAGACGTTTCAGCCTTTCATCATCTTCACCTGTAGCTCAAGCTATCCAAAAACTTCTAAACAGATTACCTGTGCAGAAAAATAATTTTAAAACATGATAAAAGTGACTTGAGTAACTTACAAGACGGTCAACGTGGAAAGAAGGGACCACATTGCTTCCCCCCTCCACTATGGAACTTGGCCTAAAGACAGTCTCCTCGCTCGTTCTGAGCCAGTCCGACAGTCCGGAGAGTTGCCCTCTGTGTTTTGAATCCAGCGGATGTTGTGCAGAGTCAAAGAGTTAGCAGCCACTCCTGTTGGCATCGGCGTTGGCGTGCCCCGGTTTCCCCGGTGTGGGTAATGTGTGGGCACGGACAAGGTAGGGTATAAGGTTGGTAAAACTGTGCCACACTGACCGCCGAGCAACCTTAAACAGCTGTCCAGGCCGGGGGAGAGATTGATGGGCGGGGGAGCAAGTGGTTTGGACTTAAAACGCTGACGCTGCGCGTACTCGACAAGGAGAGGAACAGGTGAAAGCGCGCTCACGCGTCTCAGATAGGCAATACCAATCCACCTTGCTGACCCTCAGAGTGATGTTTGGCTCCGTGAACAGATGCGGAGCGTGCGTAATCCAGTGCGTAACGTTTCAGCGTAATATGAAGCTTCTGGGCTCCAAAATTAATTATATACTTAGTGAGATAATAAAGTAGTGTTTGCACTGCCACACGTTTAGTCTCAGAGGCAGGTTTAGTCCCAGCAGTGCGTGGTCAGAAGCTGATGAAGGTGAGTTACCTGGACTAGCAGATGGAGCGAACGGCAACCTGGAGAAGGGGGCTCTGCGGGCGCAGGGTAATGCGAGACGGCCTCGGTCATGTCTGCGCCCCCACGCTGGCTCAACGGGTCTGTAGCTCAGGTGACACCGGGCAACGGTGTTCGTGAGAGAGGGTGATGAGGTCCCGGAGCGGTCCAGCTCAGAGGGGTATATGGAGAGTGCTGATTGAAAATAGGAATGGATTAAAAGGGGAATATAAAGACGAGGGAGGTAGGGCTGGCTGGGGAGGTTAGAAACAGCTGTGACTGGGTGGCGGACTCAGCCACCCGCGACACAGCGAGGAAATGACAGCCGCACTTTGCACCTGATTTTCCGGACTTCCCCTCTTTCCTTAGCCGCTGGAAACCGCCTGGCTGCAGCGGTCCTCCCTGCGCTCTCTCGGCACAATACCTGCCAAAACACAGCACGATGACATCACCTCCAAAATGCTTGAAGGGGGAAAATGCAATCCGATCTTTTTATTTATTTTTTTAAACGTAGAAAGTTTAGCCAGTTTCTCTGAAGGGGGAAAAACACCAAACTCTCCTCGTTCCGAGAAAAAAGAACTCCGCGATGGAACAGGAGTGGTGTGGAGCTCGCCAGTTTGGGAAGAAATAAAAGTTAAGGCAAAACGTGTTTACTCAGAAGATCATGCTGACAGATCGACTCCCAGAGCAGAACCTGCGCCGTCCTGTTCCCCCATTTATCTGCCTCCCCGTTTCATTCAGACACTATAGAAGAAAACGCAAGAGAGAACGCAAAAAGAACCCAGCCGTGCGCTTTTATCCACTTCACTGGTGTTATACAAATCCTTCTCCTTTTCAAAATTCCAATGTTTCTTTTATATATATATAAAAAGCTCTTCTTGAGGGGGTTGGGGGTGCACAGGAGAGGCGCGTCGGCAGGCACAGACCTCACTCCAAGAAAAACCAGAACAAGATTTTAACAGACGCGGATCAATCCTCCCTCCCGCCTCTCCTCCCTCCCACCTCCTTCTCCCTCTCTATCTCTCTCCCTCTCTCTCTTTCTGTCACACACACACACACACACACACACACACACACACACACACACACACACACACACACACACACACACACACACACATACGTACACATACATGCATGCACACTTATTGGATCAAAATGGGATTAGTCGGTCGCTATTCGATGCTGACCAAACGTATACTAGAAAAATTGCTATTTTAACAAGTGTTCGATTCAACCTGAAAACATATAGTATTGAGGTGAGATAATTTGATTTGTTTACAGCACAAACCGACTCGTTTAAGCCTTTTAATTGAGTCAGGCATGTTTGTATTTATTTTTTCACATAGCTTAATTTGCTTTGTTTCAACCAATGTTTGCGGTCATTTCTGAAACAATAAGTAAAATTCATTGGAAACAATGAGAATGATGTCATGGTACCGGCAGTCATTTACGTTCCAGAAAGGAAAAAAAGAAAGAAAAGAAAAGAAACAAATGCCTTTTTGAAAAAGGTTCTTGAGAGACTCACAAGCCGAAAAAGAAACTACGGGGAAAAAAAGCTACCATGTTTAAAATCTTTATAATACAAACACTTGGCTCAGTCAGGTGAACATTTGTCTTAGAACCGATCAGACTTCTTGCCCTCTTTTATCTCTCCTACAGATAACCTCACCCCTGCAGCCTCAGTGGCCCCGGAACCAGGAATGGAAGGTGGAAAGTGGAGGGCAGCGCTCCCCCTCTCCCTCTCTCTGTCTCTCTTTCATACACGCGCGCGCACACACACCCTTCTCAGTCCCTGCGCTTTCAAGCGATGTATTTTGACTCCCCATTTCATAACTTTTAAGTTAAACCTTAAGAGGGAAAAATGAAAAGGAGAATGAGAGACAGTCGGGAGGGCGGTATGTAAGCAAGGACACAGATCCAAAACGAACATTTCTCAGGGATTTCGGCAGCAACGCCCGCTCTGCGCTCCCAAAACTCCCTCTCACCGCCGCACAACCGCAGACGGTCAGCCAAGCCAACACAACACTCCTGCCATACCTTTCATTCACACACACGCACACTCCCACATGCACGTGCAGAAGGAAAGAATAGAGTAAATTTGTTCGTTTGTGTGAGCGAATGCGCGTGTATAACAGGGGTAGGAGGGTGTTAGCCTCGTACATTAGGGACAGTTATCTTGGCTCCAAGTGTAGGCTTATTCTTTTCAACATTGTACTTTCAAATCACACACATACTCACACAGATTTCTGCAACTGAACAGAGTTGAGCAGGGTTGGGTAGGGGCACTGTGGTTGAATGCCTTTGCAGTCATGCTCCATAGACAAGCCCCTGGCCTTCTTTCCCACTACTGGCTCTCTCCATCTTTGCACCTGTGTCTGAACACTTTTTCTCTGCTCACCACAATGCTGCAAGGGACACAAGTGTAAATGTTGTGGAGAGGGATTTGAGCCACATTCTGGTGATGAGGTATGGACCTGTCTGGTATTCTTAAGCCCAGACAGAAGGGTTCAGAACAGGGACTACAGCACATCTTGGAATTAAAACTACCAGACACAAGAGCCCAGCTTTGCTAGTACAAAAGTTTTACACTTTACTGTTATCAGTAGCAAAAGATTTGTTAAAGTAAAAAATATTCCAAAAGCATCTCAATGCTAAGATTATTTTATCCCCCCATTTTATAGCCATAAAATTTATGTAACACAAACATTCTTTTGGGATAATGGACATCTGGCTCAGGAGTATGAACTCACATTGAGGTTGCAATGCAAAAAGAAAACAAAGAATAAATAAAAGACTAAAGGCTTGTTCTCTGAAAGGGCATACCTGTAGTAAATTTTCTCATTATCAGTCCTCTGTGCATGTGTTTGTGTTTGACGGTAACAATGGATGCAAATGTAACCGCCTATAAACTTTGAGATCACAAAGTTAAAAAAAGCTTTCAATAAACCAACTATGCCTTTTCTTCCCCTTTCTCTCCTTTCAATGCACTACTCTTTCTTCCATTCATTTTCTGTCTGCCCTATCTGTCTCTTTAATCTCCGTGGCTGTTTTTTTATCTGCTCCCTCTGTCCCTCCCTCTGTTTGCAGCCAGCATATTGATTGCTCATGTCTTTGCCTCTCCAGCTCCTGCCTATTGATCCTCAGCTAAGGCACCCACCCACCAATACACATAATCCAACACACACACACACACACACACACACACACACACACATACACATAAACCTGTATGTACAAACATCCTCACATACATGGAAGTCATGCTTCTCATTTTTCCATTTCTCAAAACCACCCAGCTTTTATGTAGACTAACTTTGCCACAAGCACATATTCACTCAAATGTGCACAAACACGCCAAAGCAACACACAGCAGGATGTCGTATACATTTTTTTTTTGCATATACCCTCTGTTGTGTTGAATAGACTTGGCATTGATGGACGTTATGCCTTTGTGCTCCTCGCCCGACTCATTAAAGTGAATGAGACCCGAGTCTCATTCACTGTGCATGTGTATGTGTGGGTCTAGAGCCCAGTATCTGCTGTAGGTCTGGGCCCAGCTTTCTCTCTCCCTTTCTCTCTCTGTATTTCTTTTTCTTTGACTGGTCCTGCAGGCTTCTTCATCCAGGGAGCCAGGTCAATATGGCCATTCTGTTTAGCAATTAACATCGATCAGTGCTCGTCAATACCTTCTGCACCCAGACAAAGACCCAGGGTGCACTGCGTGTGCGCGCCCATTCTCTATCACAGTGCAACAAATCCCCAAACAGCACTCTCATTATATGAGGGCATTATGGGCTGACCCTAAGGTCATCATGTACGACTCTGTGTTATGGGTGACTGGAGTACAACCTAACGCAGAGCTCAGAGCGCTTTGAGCTGAGGGCCAGTTGTTGACTCATTAAAGCAGTTGTGCATGCATGTGTGGAGGTGTGGGTAAGATGTCAAGTTTAGATATGGTTTGGTTTTTGATGTAGACCAAGACAAGTTGGCAGACAGGCAATATCATCCCCCTGCTGTGCACTCTGAAGTGTTTGACACTTTGAAAAACCTAAATAACCTAAATGCAATCCATCATTATGGTGACAGAATGTTCAGATTTGGAGTTTTCAGATGTGTCAAGTGTAGTGAATTGCGACCAATTAGCTTTGTCTATATGGTATGGGCTGTATATTTTTGGATGGGAGGTAGGATCAGGGAGGCAGGCCTGTGTGCATGTGGGATCTCAGGAGGGAAAGAGAGGCCTGTGGTTTTGATTAATACCTGCAGACATGGACCCTAAACTTCAAATCAGATGTTGAGATGTCAGCCTAACATTGGTTTTCTGGGATAGATATCCCTACTCTGTTAATCATGGGCCAAGTTTAAACTGTTCCCCAATGTGTAAATGTATGAGACACTTAATAAAGGGCCTTTGATGACAGGGGGCCCATGCAAAGTCAAAGAATGTGTACAGTGTGCCGTGCTTTGAAATGAGAACCTGTTCGCCACTTGTCTGCGTCTGCGAGATGAGAGAATCGACAGCTGCAGCTAAGTACAAGCAGGAATTAATTAGCAGAGAGCGATAGTGAGCCATGGTTGAGATGAAGAGAAAAGCAAAATATTGTTTTTATTAGCGGCGATGTTGGTGGTGCACAGCCTGCTCCCTTCCCTCGCTTAGCAAGATTAATCCAGTGAATATGAACGTTTACTCTCTTCCATCCCGGAATCCATTGCAGCTGTTGTCTCTATACATAGCCCAGTTGAAGCACTAGAATAACTTTACTTTGACACTCTCAAGTTGGAGGGTTTGATATTGCTTTGGAGACATGTCAGGGTAATTATTCACACAATCTAGCTTGTCAGTGTTGGGCCAAATCCGGGTTTAAAGATTGGATTTTGCCCACATAATTGAATCCCCCCCTTAGGCAACACCTGTATCCATAGCAGGACAAGCAGTATGATTTCAAAATATAATTATTCAGTGGCTTCAAACGTTTATTGTCATTGTTGTGGGAGAAGTTTACTGAAGTGCTTAATAATACAAAACATCTGCTCCTTTCGTTATAACCAAGAGCATAATGCTTCCTCAACATCCAAAAATATATGCAATCCAGCAGCAACACTGTCTCATTTTTGCCTCTGTGCCATCTGGCAGACCATTTGTTGAAGTTTTTGACATTTTGCATCGATGAAGTGGTATGTTAAAATCATAAAGACATCAGACTTGGAAGGCAACATCTTTTTGCACCTGGTTCATAAATCAATATCACTAGGAACTCATGAAAGAACCTCATGACCAAGGCCAACTATTCAAGACCTGAACATCCCAATAAAATTAAAGCAGAGACAGACATGAATTTCATCAACAGGGACAATCTGAGTATTACATTTGACATTTAGATATACAAAACAAAAGACAGATGCTACAACATTACAGGGTAAACATAGTAAAACCTGTGTGTTGTAGATTAGGAGCAGGCGTGGCTTTGCAGACTGTCTGACACTGCCTGATGGGGACCATTTTTGTGAGCTTTGAGAGTGTGTATAAGTTAATTGCTTTTGACCAATGAGGTTGTACATAAATATGCAATGCTCAGTCACTGGGTGGATGTTTGTTTAATTATGGTCCTTGTGGTTGTGTGTGTTTGGTTGAGTGAGTGTGCCATGACCCTCAGCAACAGGCTGTGCACATGAATGTGTGGGGTTTGTGGCTCTAGTGTGAATGGCTGCTGGTATATGCAAAAACTGTCAACAAGAGCATGCAGAGCATGTGTTTGTGTGTGTTTTGTGTCTGTATGTGTGAGAGTTATCCTGTGCTCTCCATGCACTGTGATGTGAATTGCAGCTGTGGTTTGTGTTGGACGCTGATCCTGCATGTTGATTTTTTTTTTCTTCCTGTTTCATGTTCAGCATTCAGCGATGGAATCCATGAGCAGGGTAACCTTCACTCCTGTCATCTTCTCTGTTCATCTCTTTCACACTCATCCATTTTCTCCTCCTCCCCCTCCAGTAAGTGCCCTTTACTCCTCCATCCCTTCTCTTTGCTCCCCTTTGTGCTGCTTCTGCTCCTTCTTGCAGTGTCCGGCTCTCCCATTCTGTTTTTCCTTCTTCCTGCCCCTTTAGCCTTGCCATCAGGCAGAGGAGGAACTGTAATGTTTATGAAACCCTTTAATGTGCTATGTAATTACCCTGGCAACACCTCCCATCATTACTCATGCCAATAAACCGAATTGACATGTCAGAGTAAAAAAGTGAGAGGAAGAAGAAAGAAATGGGAGGGGGTTGCAGCACAAACTTTCCATCATTCATCCCCCATCATTCTCCAATAATTTCTTTTCTTGTCTTTCTTCAAGCTACATTTGTTAATTTTTGTTTTGTTGTTTCTTTCATTCTTTCCATTCACACCTCCTTTCTCTCCCTCTGCATCCCCTTTGTTTCTGGCAAACTGACGTCTGCCAGATGCCCAGGTGGTGGTCAATTACTGCACAGCTCCTCTTGGAATAACAAAAGCATTCTTAAACTTTCTGCTATGTGCCTATTTTAGGAAGACTTCTCTGTAAGAGTGAGCAAATTATTAAGAATATAAACAAATAACACTTACTGTATGAGCATAAATGAGGATGCATTAAACAGGCAGGGACCTGCAGGAATAGGTATAAATGATGCATCTCTAAAACAAATCGTTGAGAGTATTGCATAAATATTTGTTTATGTTAAAAACTTCCATATGCATTTAACACAAACTTGTACAAGACTTGCTCCCTTTGCAGCGCACCCACCCATGCTAGCCCTCCAGACACGATACCTCCCACTTAGACAGCTGAGGCCCTTGCCCTTCTTGTGCTAGCACTTACGCTAAAACCCAGAGCTTTTCCTCTACTTATACAGTGAATGCAGAAACCCCATTTGAGGCCTTAACTTCAGGCTCTTTTTGCAACACGCTTAGCCCACCTTCTTTTCATTTACAGCCGTAGCCTCTTATTCTTTCTCTGTCCTGGCAAAATCCTCATTTGTAAGACAAATATTATAACAAATTAAGCAGCAAAACAATGGGTGGGTGTCTGCCTGACGTCAGCCTGCATTTCACTAGCAATCGCTAGGCTAACACGTTCCATATGGAGGAGCCTGCAGGGTAGCCCCCTGCTGCCCAGTCCCAGCCTAACCCAGCCCAGCATGGCCCATCTCGACTTGGTTGCCACGGCCTGCCCCCACCCTCTCTCTCAGTCAAGCCCCAGTTTGGACCCCATCCGGGCCCCCACCATTATGTCATCTTTAATTTGGACTTGTCACACATCACCTGACACCTACCCCCGTCATGCTGTAACCTTTTGTCCCGCTGGAGCGAAAAAGCACTCCGGAGGATTTCTCCTCTCCTTTTCTCTCCCACTTTGCCTGTTGTTTTATTCTCCCTTTTCTCGTCATTCTTCATCTTTTCTTCACAGTCTTTCCCCTTCACTCACACTCTTTCTGTTGGCTTGTATTACTCACACCCTCTCTTGAATTAACCTCTTATTCTGCATAAACCCACCTGCCTTCTCCCTCTGCCATCTGTCATTCAGATCTAACTCTGATATGTTTCTGTGTATTTCGTTGCATTTGAATCAGATCAAGCAACCTGGGGATTCAGACGGGGTTCAGATGACTCCTCCCTCTTAGCAATCCACAGCATTTTTTCCTAGACCCCCTAATAAATGAGTTGAATGACAGTGAGTTATAGGAAGTGACAGTCAGAGGGGAAGTAATACATTCTAGAGAGAGATAAATTATGACACATGACAGGATTCTGGAGTGAAAATGGTGTATTGGACAGAGCTGTGGACCTCTGGACAGCGGCAGGGCTGTGGTGATGTCTCCTGTGATGGAAATATGGAATGTGATTGATCCCTGGAATTTGATGGAGGAGGAAGATGAAGGACAGAGATGGAGAAAGAAGCCCAGAGAAAAAGATTAGAAGAGACATGGAGATAAGGAAAGATGAATGATAATAAGCAGGTGTTTATGTATTCAACATGTACTGAACAAAGATGCATTTCAGGTCTTGTCTAAGTAATTTCTTATGTGTGAAGGTACGTTTGAGTGCTGCCCATGTGTATGTGTGTGAATTCTTTCCTGGTCTTTGTACAGTTGTATGTGTGTGGGGGTTGCTATGCACACCCATATGACGGGCTGTGTGTTTCTGGTAGTTGTCCCTCATCACTGTTATGTTCCCTAGGGTCCCTGCTTGTGGCTTAACTCTCCTGGTCTGCTTTGTGCATTCTATTCTATTCTATTCTATTCTATTCTATTCTATTCCTGAAATATGTCAAAATGTAGCACTTTTAAAAGACTTACAGTATATTTTATAGTGCAGATAAAATTTTTTCTCTGTGGTTTCAAAGTCAGAGCTGGAATGATGTTGGATTGAATTGCAGTCATGATAAATTGCTTTTGAATACACTATTTCTAGATAATTCAAGTCATAACTCCCTGTTGCTTCTGCACTAAAAACATTCTATGAATTAAGTAGTGACAGCTGGTAGACAACCACTTGCGTGAATTATTCTCTTCAGTCCAGTTGCTTGTATTCAGCCAGGTTGAAGGGAAATAAGTTTAATAATAAACTAACTATTTTGGATCCAAATACTGTGCTGTCTGAAGTAAATTTATAACAATACCCAAACAAGAACAAACTCATGTATATTACAACTACATTTGCATTCAAATTACATTGTATTAACCTCAGAGGCCTGAACCGTTTTTGTTGAAATAAGGGAGTCGCCCAGGAATCTTGACTCACCCTCAAAGAAAGTTTGCAGTGTATTTTTCCTTTGTTTCTAATCTGTAAGTTTAAAATTCACTGTTTAACATATGTAACTGTACTGCTGATTTTTTTGAGAAAAAAAGTTAAAGCCCTGTCTTTAACTAGGTATAACATCTATTATAGAGAAAATAATGTTTTAAAAAAAGTTTTTTTAGTTTGATTAAATAAATACAGTCCCAAGTTTTGGGGTAAGTGTGTCCAAAGTTTTGACTGGTAGTGTAAATAAATAAAAGGATGACAATAAATTATTAGAAAAAAAGAGAGAAACAAAAACAGAGAAAGCAAAAAGAAAGAAAAAAGAAAGACTTTGTGTTCTTTAATGGGGCCCTATTATGCTATTTGTACAGTGTTATAGTGTTGAATTCTCATCAGACAAGTGAGCTCTGTTTTATTACATATTACATAAACATGTTTCATGTTTCAATAGAATTCCAGTGTGTCTACATTCAGTTTTCATGGCGCTGAAAACAATAGGAAAATAATTTTTTCAAATTCAATATTTCAGTGACATCCCAGAGGGGGCTCAGTTGTTGGTCATCTTCTCCAGGTTGTGCACATTCACAAGAAGACAGGCACACCCACCTTCACTGCCCACTGTAAGGCATAAGACACCGCGATGGACACATTTTCACATTATTCTCTCACACACAAGCTAAACGGACATGAAGTCCTGTCCCCCACCGCTGGACACTACTCTAAAATAAACAGTCTAACTAAAAAAATTATTATAAACAAACATTTGTCTTGGCACTAGGTGAGGAAATGATATCCTAGGGGTCAATGCACACCAAAAGCCAACCCAACCCAACCCATGACCACATGGTCATCACCATGGAAATGGCCCAGATTGGAGAAGAACCACAGCCATAAGGCCAGAGCGCAGGGCCCCGACAACCCCAACAACCCCGACAAGTACAATCCCCACAGCAACAACCACGCAGCCAGAGCAGACATAGTTCCCAATCTATACTGCTTCATCCATTAAGGGTCATGGGAAAGCTGGAGCCTAACCCAGCATTTAGCAGGTGAAAGGCAGGGTAAACCCTGAACAGGTCACCAGTCCATCACAGGGCCAGCATTGAGAGACAAACAACTATTCACACTCACACTCACACTCACCTAGGAAGAATTTAGAGTGGCCCACTAACCTGACATGCATGTCTTTGTACAGTGGGAGGAAGCCAGAGTACCCGAGAGAACCCACACATAAACGCTGGGAGGCCGCGGGTCTAACCAACACACCACCATGCAGTCCACGCAGAGAACCCCTATGAGAAAAACATTAGAGTGGAAAAAGTAAATAAATAAAACAAAACTCAAATCATTCTAAAACTGTAACAACAAATAAGACCAATAAAAGCAGAATTAAAATAAATGTGTAAATAAATAAAATACAAAGTTTAATAACTAAGTAAAATGAAAATACAGATTAATTTAAAAGTGAATAAATTAAGTAAAAATTTGTTGTAAGCTAAGCTAAAGGTAGGTGTTGAGCCTCTTATCCCCTCCTGAGACACAGCAATGTAAAGCTGCGTATCATCAGCATAGCTGTGATAACAATGCAGATAGTGTAACAATGCATGAAAGTGTTAGAAACAGCATCATTACCTGATCTATTCCTTGGCAGCAGACGTTTTGTTGCTTTGTTGGCATTATGGTACATTTGCCACATGTACACCTATTAACAGGGACATGTACAGATATATAAGACGAGTGAAGAACGTGTGTGACATTTTGTGTTGACATTGTTTACTCAGTATATATATATCACTTCAGTTTGTTTACAAGTTCTGCCTGCATTTCTATAATAAAAACAGTGTGTTGGCAGTTGACCAATTAGAGGCAGCAGGGATCAGGTGCAGGCGGGGCTCAGAGCAGAAGAGTCTGACTCACATATTAAAATAAATTAGCCTGAAATGTGCATAATAGAGCCACTTTAAGTTACTATTTTCTAAATAAACATTAAAAAAAATTACATATATATTATCAATTCATTTGTTTCCACAGGCAGGATTTTCCGTGTTGTTTTCATTCTACTGAATACAAAAATAACTCCACAGATGAAAGCATTTAATAAAAAAAAAATCATGAATCACCCGTTGCTTAACATTTATTAGGTCATTTTGGAGACTGGATTAAACACAGAACTACCAAACTGAAGACCCAAATTTCAATTCAATCCTGACCAGTGTTTTTCTTTAGTATATATTTATTGATTTGATTTTGATATTTTTTAAAACACAGAAACAAACAAACAAAAAACACAGTACGGCAGAGAAAAACAAACGTCTTAAATTACAACACAAAACACAACAGTTGGTTCACATATACAGGGTAAGGGGAGGATATGTGAATCCTCTTTGTGAGGTTGATTAAAATATCCAGACCAATGTACAACAACAAAGGCTCCCACGTTTTCTGTAGAATACATGATCTTTAGAGTTTACAGACACATTAAATAATCCAAAAACATATCCTAGAGAGTTGTCCTGTAGTACTGAGCTATTAGGGCCTTTTCTGTTATCAATTAATGACTATATATTTGTCTTGCACAGAATATAACAGTCCATATGGTGTCCTCTTGTATTAATCACTGGTAGCATTTTAAGGCCTGGTACACACATAACGGTTTTTGGGCTGTTGTTGTCTCGAATTTGCCTCTTCCCGACCTCTGACAGCAAACGCCCGATCATCGTGAGATTTCCCTGTCCAATCATTATTTGGTCTGTGGTGTGTTACGAGCCGATTTGTCCCGATTATCCGCTCCGAAACGGGCTGTAGCCGACAAATGGGAATATTGAACATGTTTAAAGTTTCAGTGCCGATTTCTGAGGAATGCCAACAACTCGTGCATTCTGACTGCGTGGATGGTGACGTTGTACTTGTAGCCAATCAGAGAGCGAGCTAGCTGGGGAACAAGGAATTTAAAAAAGTCTGTGTTCACACCGTCTCTAGTCTGTTATGTTTTTTCAGTTCTGGCTTTTGCTGTTAACAATAGTCCCAAGACCACCATCATTCCCTCGTCTTATATATCCTCTTCCATGCTGTGTGTTGTGTTTTCCGGGTGTTACTATGTTTCTTCTTTTTTGTTTTTTGCTGGTTGTTGCTATGGTTCTTCTTCTACTTTTCGACGTTTGTCCAGCTCGGAGGACTAGATTGTAGATCAGTTGGGGGACAGCATCTTAATGTGTGTATTGTTCTGTGATTACATTTTTGGAGCACATCACACACAGTACGATCAAAACTGATTCTTTTATCGTCACGTGTGAGGTCTCGACCAGATAAAAAAAATCTCATAATATTAAAAAAAATCGTTATGTGTATCAGGCCTAAACAATTGGACTAAGCTAATTATATCCTTTTTCTCTCCCCTCTCCACTACCTGGATCTACCAGTGAGGACCAGATGCAAGTTTACAGCTGCTGACAATTGGTGATCAGTGGCACTTTAAAAGATTGGTCTGCTTGCCTGTATAGAGGGCCAATCCGAGAGCGATAAAGGCAGAGTTGGCAACACGACTTAGCGGTATAGCATGAACAGATGATGAGAACAGATTGTGTGCACACCTGTGTCATGACTCTGAGGTTGTAAATCTACGTCAGAGATTTGTTGTGTATTTTAAGAGACCGGGACACTGAAAGTCCAGTAATTCTCCCTGGTCAGTTCTGGAAAGGTTTTATTGCGTGCTTGCTTTTTATTTATTTGACTTTTTATAACTTGTTCTCATTGAGAACAGACTAAACTTTTAATTTTTTTATTCTCTTATAGTGTTTTTCTCCAGCTGGACTTGAGTATGGCTGTATACCTGGTGATTGTGTAATTGCTAGACTAAACTGGTTTTTAGTGTTACTACATGTGTTATTATTTTTTTTAGTTTAGTTTGCACTTTAAGTTTGCAATCATTGCAGGTAACAGTCCATTATTGTATTGTGTTGAGCAGGAGACAAATGTATTCATCTGGTTGCCCTGTCTTGCTTTGGCTCACCGAGGTGTTCTGCCAAAGGGTTATATTTCTGGGTGAAAACAAGGGGGCCACAGCCCCACCTCTCCTCCTCGCACTCGTGTTACAGGTATACACGCATCATATATTTTGGGTCCTTCTCCAGATTAAAAACAATGTTTATTTCTTGCCCAATAAAATTCCAAAACCTCTGTATATTCCAACATGACCACAACCATTGGGTCAAACTGGTCATCTGTTTTGCACTTGAGGTGAAGAGGTAAGTCTTCGATCAGGCTAATGGAACTGAGATGGGGATACGTGTGTTATGTAAAATCTGAAGTTGCATAGATTTTATTCTGTTGCAAACAGTCTTCACACATATCCAGGCAGTGTCATCTGTAATGTCTACATAACGTTTTCTTTAAGCGTATTTACGGTCTCAGATTCTTTCAATACATTATAATGCAAACGTATTAAATTATCCCTTCACATTTTAAAAAGCAGACTTTCTGTGCCTAAATAACTTTGAGCAAGTCCCTTACCTGTAGATATTGAATAAAGTCGGTCTTTAGAATTTATTCTTTTCTGACTAAAGAACAGACTAAAGATATGTTGTCTTTAGTAGCTTAAAAATGCCCAGTTCCTAAAAACAGCACCTGTTTAACCAGTGGAAAGAAATGGAGATTATTAAACATGAGTAGCAACTTAAGGTTTGTAAGGTCCAGGTCACCATCTGAAGAAGGGAGGCAATGTGTCACCATTGTCTTTTATTTGTCCATATAAATGAGGAAAACCAAAAATGATTTACAATATGAGAGAGGGGCCGAAAAAATAGGATTAATTTGGATTGGGTACTGAGGCAGAATGTTAATTTTCAGCAGAGAAGCACAACTAACCCATGATAGGATGGGCACTCCAACTCAACAAATCCAATGTAATGTTAAACAAGGGGATCTGATTCTTCCTCTAGTTTATAAAATTCAGGCATAATATTCCCAAGTAAACAAATCCTGGAGTGGATCATTTAACAGAAAGTGGGATGGATGTAGTTTTTTATTTTATTTTATCAGACATCACCTCAGATTTGTTGAAGTTGTGTAACCTGGAAAGACACCAAACTCACTGGTGTCCTCAATAAGTGGAGATGTGGAGAGCTTAGGCTTGGACAGAAGATCAGGGCATTGTCTGCATATAAGGTTATTTTATAGTTTATCTGCTATGGTTAGCCCATGTATACCAGAGTCCTAATTGCCTTGTGTTCTATAGGAAGAGCAAATAGTGGAGGGGAAAGTGAACATCCCCGTTTTGTGCCTTTCAGGAATTTGAAAATTTGAACACTGTACCCCATTAGGGAGCACTGCTGTGTGGGGATCACTGTATAAAACCTTTACCCACTTAATAAACTTACTACCCAGGCTAAATTTACCTAGTGCATGTTAACAGGTAAGACCATTACAATGTGACTGAAAGCCTTTTTGGCCTATAGTGTGATTATTGTTGAAAAAACTAAAAGGTGTTCAGCAACCTGTGTAAATTATTAGAAGAATTTTAACCCTTTCTCTCTGGATTAATTGGTGGTCCAAGAAAAGGAGTAAGCATAAAGGAATATTAGTATACAAGCAAGTATCTTTGTAATGAACCGGCGATCATTTAAGGGTGTACCCTGCCTCTCACCTTGTAGCTGCTGGGATGCACTCCTGGTTTCACTTTTTAATCCTTATATAATATATACTAGACATTTCGATTTTGTAATAAAGAGGTCTTTTCACCCTTCACTTTTCAACCAAATCATAATGTTGATTAGATGATGTTTTTTCATTATCTTTTTAATGGAATTTTGCTGGGTGGGTAGCCATTCCTACAAGACAGATGGGAAGTCACTTAATGAAAAATGAAGAGAAACAAATGTCTTAAATTCCTCTATAACATAATATCTAATTAGATGTCTTTTAAGATTAAAGGGTTAAATTGGCATTATCCAGTATGGGAAGGCAAGCAAGGAACAGAGATGCTCACAAGTCCTTTTCTGCAAGACTAAGTCAAGTCTCAAATCTTTGAAATCAAGCTCAAGTCAAATTTTAGACTTTGAATGTCAAGTTCAAGTCAAGTCTTAACAATTATGGGTCACTTTTATGATGTAATCTGCCATATGTCGTCTCCCGTCTGGTATGCTTAAGACACTGCAAAAAAATATTTAAATAATTTAGGAAGCATATTTACCCTTTACCTATCAGCATTTAGTAACAGCACTGATTTTCATCTTAACCCTTTGACACCTGTTTTTGCAAATTTGTAATAAACCCCCTTCAGGCCTTTGTTTTATTTCTTTTAATTAAACTGATTTTTATTTATCTATTTGCTTTGAATTGCTCTTATTTATGTATTTTTATATCATTATTTATTATGTATCCCTATTTATTGTTATTAATTTTTTAAATACTTGTTTTCTTTTATTTAAGCTATTTTTTTATTTGATTTTCCCCCCTGTTTTTTTCCTTTATTTACTTTGTTTTTACATAATTGCAAATAAATTCAGGCATCAAGAGGTTAAACTGACAAATGCTCTTTCCCTCTCCTCTGGACAGTTTCTTTGTTTAACTGAATTTGGAAAAACTGTTCATGAATATGGAACATTTTTCAGATTATTAAATATGCTCTTAACATATAACTTAACTATGACTTTAATGTGTACAAAAGTCCATCTTGACCCACAGAGAACTCTTCTAAACGAATATTGCAGTTTACAGCCTTTTCTGGCTGAAATACATACTAATGAAATCATCAATTATCCTGCAGTTTTTAGAAATTTCTCTGCTGCAACACACCTAATTAAATTAAAATGGTTCTCCAACTGTATGTCCTGTACAAGCCTCTTAATGACCCCTTAATTTGAGTCAGACAGCGTGGGAATATAAAACCTGCAGAACAGTGGCTCAAGACGTCCAGGGTAAGCTTGTTGCTAACATACAATGGAAGCTAACATTAACCTTTCATATTACAGACCAACCTCTCCAGATGTTTTAAGGTGGATGGAAATGGATCCAGTTTCCTGGATTTTTATACCACAGACATTGCTGTTTGCTTAGTGTGACCAGACACCTTCTTTTTTTTTTTTTTTTTTACCAAACATGTATTTATTTTGACAGGGAAAAAGATGCCTGGCCAGAATTTCAAAATCATTTGGGATTTTCCGCTGTCTCAACCTCAAATATGTTTACATCGGATTTGTGTTGTGTTTCACTTCCCACACTCACTTATTATTGTTATCCACGGTCTCAAACAATGAGCAACAGGAGAGTCAGAGGGAGAGTAAGGAGCAGCAGTACAGACAGGGCAGATAAACTGAGAAGTCTACGTGACTCTCCCTTCTTATATAGTCTTGTATGTGCTTCGCACCCACAGGGGCTGTAAAGCCATTCAAACTTTTGCCAGTAGGAGATTTCAACTCCTTCACTTTCTATGCAGTTTTGCACAAACATCTTAATAAGCCGAACTAAATGATAAGGCTCATATTTGGGACTGATGGCATTGACGGCTTGGGAAAAAAGCTGTTCAGGAGTTTAAGATCTGAGTGTCCAGTATAAAGCTAGAAATATAAATTCCCAAAAAAACTACAGAAAAAAAAACCCTTATTTTCATCTTGGTGATGCATGGGAAGCTCAATGAAAAGCAGGGTGCTGGAAGCTCCCGTCAGTTCTGCATTAAAACATGGGCTTCTTTTTCTTTTCTTTTTTTTAAATTCCTCTTTCATACATACATTTTTATATGTTTATATATATTTATTACATTATTACTTTATGAAAGGAAACACTGAACTGAGAGACTCTTAGTCAAATTATC
Source organism: Melanotaenia boesemani (assembly GCF_017639745.1). Taxonomy (NCBI): domain Eukaryota; kingdom Metazoa; phylum Chordata; class Actinopteri; order Atheriniformes; family Melanotaeniidae; genus Melanotaenia; species Melanotaenia boesemani. The sequence continues at coordinate 25,608,866 of NC_055688.1, read as the reverse complement.
CTCACCACCACACTGAAAGTGGACTGAATGCCACAGAATTTTTTTTATTACACATTTAGGTCTACACTTTATCGTTGACCAAAAAGAAAGAAGAAAAAAAAGTAATGTAGACTATATTAATTCAGTAAAATGTCAAAAATCAGTGCAAAATAGGCCCATTGGAAACAATGTCAATGTCTTGCCTTTCCAGGAATCTTTATGTCATGGTAGGCAACCAGCTGACCTTTAAGGACAATGTTGCCTCGGTTGCTCGATCTTGCCGATTTGCTCTCTACAACATCAGGAGGATCAGACCCTACCTGACTGAACACACGGCACAGCTCCTGGTCCAGGCTCTCGTCATTTCACACACTGACTACTGCAACTCCTTAGTGGCTGGCCTGCCTGCATGCTCAGTTAAAACTCTGCAGATGATCCAGAACGCAGCAGCACGTCTGGTCTTCAACCAGCCCAAAAGAGTTCATGTTACTCCGCTTCTATTCGCTCTTCGCTGGCTTCCAGTTGCAATGCACATCAAATTCAAAGCTCTGCTTCTGGCTAACGAAACAATAACTCAAACGGCTCCTGTCTACCTCCACTCGTTAATCCAGAGCTACACTCCCTCTCAACAGTTATCCTCTGCCAGTGAAAGATGCCTAGTTCTCCCACCACAACATGGCACAAAATCAGTAGCTAGACTCTTCTCCTCTGTTGTCCCCCGGGAGTGGAACGATCTAACTAACTCTGTCTGATCTACAGAGTCCTTATCCATTTTTAAAAGCAAGCTAAAGACTCAGTTGTTTAAGGAGAATTTCCGCACTTAGCTTAACTCTTCTATTCAACAGAATGAGTTAGAAAGATTTGTCCAGCTCTTTGGCTCAACCAAGTACTGAATAAGCCACCTTACTTATGCCCAAGATGATATTTTTGGATGACATTGTGATCTTGTATTTAAACAAAATGACTTCCAAAAAACTAAAAAAAAAAAAAAAAAATTATATGCACTGCCTCTAGCACTACATGACAGCACCTGGGTCCAACTGGACTCATAGCAGTCTGACTACCACTTAATTATGATGCCCCATCTTGTTTGAATTCTTGCTTGTGTTGTTCTTACTCTCAAATGTAAGTTGCTCTGGATAAAAGTGTCTGCTAAATGACTGTAGAATAGAATAAAATGCAGTTATATCAACAACTGATGAAGAGTGGTTGTTGATGAAATGCTATCTGAGGGACCAGAAAGTGCATGTCCAGGTTTGGACTTGCACGATTGCTCTTTACGTACTGAAATTCCATGAATAGCTTAATAATATTGGGCCTCATTCATAAACCATTCTAGCTAACAAATTTGTTCTTAAATCCTACTTGTGAACAGTTTATGAAAATTGCACCAAAATCTTCATATGTTCAATTTGTTCTTAGTTAAGAACAAATCCTACGGACAATCAGGAGTACTCTTACAAAGCTCTAAAAGCCGACACATTGGAACAAAATCAGCATTTAGTTTGTTTTCTGCTATTCTGTTGATTAAAATACAATAATAAAACTACACTTGTGTTTTCTTCAGATTTTTAAATAACTTTTGGTGATGTAAAAAACATTTTACTTTTAAGATAAATACCAATATTGCAGATCCAAATGTTATAATTTCCCTCAAGGGAAAAAGAACCTACCTACCTACACCTATCAGATCTGTTCCCTTATTCACAAGAATGTCACTCCATAAATGCCCAGGTCACCTGTGACTTTCAGATCCACCTGCTGAATGTGGTCTTAAATATTTAAAATTTACTACAATTGTGTCTTTTTATTACATTAATGAATTTTATTAAGATATCAAGGTTATTTTATTAACACTTAACAGACTCACCTGGAGGATTAGTAAGATGCACTATTTGCGCCGTAGGTGAACTGCATCTTAAAATGATGCTACAGCAGGTGGAAATTTGCTTTACAATCTGTATTAGGTTCAGTAGGCTATGTTATGAAATTTTTTTCTACAGTGTACCACTTTCCCCTTTAGCCACGCCACCACCTTTAAGCGCTCATGGGACCAGACTTCAAGCTGCTGTCCAAGTTCAGGAGTAATTAATGATCCATTTGTATATGAAGCCATTTTTAAACTATTTGAAGCTCACCATGTGATTATTAAGGTAAACACTTTTAAAAAATAGAAAAATGAGGTTTCACTGCATATTTTAATTTATTTTTTAATTTCAATAATCATTTTGTCATTAAGTAAGTAAAAGTTTATTTATAAAGCGCTTTTTACAGATAAAAATCACAAAGTGCTGAACTTGGGTGTATATACAGTAAATATGTAAACACAGGTTACATGTGTTCACTGTAAAGTCTGACAGCTGCAGGGAAGAAAGACCTGCAGTATCTTTCTTTGCACAGCAAGGATGGGTCAGTCTGTTACTGAAGTTGCTCTCCAGACCAGGCAGGGCATACTGCAGGGGCTGTGACTCGCAGTCCAGTATGGATGTCAGTTTTGCCAGGACTCTTTTTTTTCCTACCTCCTGCACTGAGTCCAGAGAACAGCTTAGCTGGAGCAGAAATAATGTTGCACTTCACTGCTTTTGGGTGAAGTTTTCAATCAAGAGGCAATAAAAACAGCTATATAAGTCTTCACTGCTTTCTGATGAATAAGAAGATAATGAAGGCTAAAACCAACTATTTTACTCACAAGGCAGGGAAAGTTAGAGTGCATCACTCTACATGGCTCTTTTAAATGTCAGATCACTGTCAAGCAAATTTTTTATTATTAATGATCTGATTTTAGATAATAACATCAACTATCTCTTTTTAACTGAAACTCGGCTTGGCACTGATGCACCAGTTATTCTCACCAAGGCTTCACCCCCAAATTTCATTTTTCTTTTTTTAATTTTCTATCAGGGGAGGTTAAAAAGGTGGTGGAACAGCTTCAATTGCTCAACAATCACTATTAGCACAAATGATTTAATTAAACTATTTTTCATTTGAACATCACTGAACATCATTCATTTGTATTTATGCTGGTATGCAGCTGGAAAAACAAGAACAGTCTGAATCAAAATACCTCAAAGTTTCTGTTTGATATCTTTTAACACAATTGAATGTAGTCAACGTGTTTGTGTGGTTTCACAGTATATATAATTTAACTTGTAAGACCTCATCTATATTAGAATATGTCTTATCCAGATGCTTGCTGTGAACAGCTGTTGACAGAAGTGGATCTCTTTGCAGCAGATGGTCTCTCTGAGTTGGTATTGACAAGCAGTTATTGCAGAAACAGCAAATATTTTGGTAGACTCTGTCCTCTTCATTCATCTACCTTTCGTAATTTTTAAGTGTATTTTCAATGATGTATTCATTGTTTCTGTCAAAATGCTCAATTACAAATTTAAAAGTCTGAAGGCAAACACTGAGCCAGTGCACTGCTAATGGGCTGAAATTGCAGCAACGTTGTGACTTTGTACAAATTTAATTCAATTTTCAAAATGTATAAAAACAAAGACTTTTTAAGGTCACGTTTTTGTAGTGGAAGCAAATATTGATGAAACAATATGTGTTCCTCCTAGTCAGAGTTCCCTTTAAGTTGTTGCTAGATAAAGACAGTGAACTGATACCACTCAATTTTCCTAGTTGCAACAGACAGCATCAAAATTTTAGAGACAAAGATGTAATCTACTCTTGTATAGTATTGATGAGCATTTGGGGAAAAAAAAAGTGTATTTCTTATATGCTAGTCAAACATCAATCAATACAAACTCCTCACCCAATGCATTAATACTGACACTGTGTGACCAGACTGTAAATACAGTCCAATGTTTTAAGTATCTATAACATTCACAACTAAAATCACCTCATTTAATTTACCCTTGACAATAACATAATAATCTCCTCCATTTTTAATGCAGTGCAAGAGCTGAAATGGTAAATCTCTGCTAAATATGCTCTTGCTGCAAGATGAAAATGTAGGAAAAAAATCTCCCTTTATTTAATTTGAAATATCCTGTCATTTTAATTGGGTCTCCTGCAGCAGCACAATTGGAACCCCCCTCAATTTAAAGATAATTCCGGACCTTTCTTCTTTTAACTGGAATGTTAAGACCGTTCACATTCCAGGAGCACAATTTCAGTGTTGTTCCAGCCATGAAATGAAGTCTGATTTTCCCTCATTTTTAAAGTGTTTAATTGATGATAAATAATCACATGGTGAGCTACAAATAATATAAAAATGGTTTTATATACAGACAGATCATTAATCACTCCTAAACTTAGCAGCCTGCAGTCTGGTCCCATGAGCATGTCAAGATGCACATCCTCGTGGTGCCGTGGCACACTGAAAGCTTAATGCCTGAAAAATGCACATAAAAGGTCATGGCTTACAGGTACAGGCCATGTGCAAACAGAAGAGAAACAGCTGAAGAAAATAACCAAGTGGTACACTGTTGAATAAAATTTCATTACATAGCCTACTGTACACTTAGCAGTTTGTAAAGCAAATTTCCACCTGCTGTGGCATCATTTTAAGATGTGGTTTACCTACAGAGCAAGTGATGCATCTGATGAATACTCCAGGTGAGTCTGATAAGTGTTATTAACCAGGAAATAACCTTGATTTCTTAATAAAATTAATTATTGTAATAATAGTACAGTGGTATGGCTATAGTACATTTTAATTATTAGAGACCACATTCAGCAGGTTGATCTGAAAGTCACAGGTGACCTGGACATTTATGGAGTGATTTCTTGTGGTTAAGGCAAAGGATCTGGCAGGTGTGCAGTCTTTTGCACCGATGGTGTCAGAAAACCAGAAGTAGAGCCATCTTGAACGCGACTTGATCTTGAATAAAAGAAATAGATGAAAAATTGTTTATTTTTCCCTTGAGGGAAATTATAAGGTTTGGATCTGCAGCACTGGCATTTATCTTAAAAAACAAAATGTTGTCTACTTCACCAAAAGTTATTTGAAAATCTGACAAAAACACTACTTTAGTTTTATTATTGTATTTGAACAGAACAGCAGAAAACAACACAAATGTTGATTTTGTTTAAATGTGACGGCTTTCAGATCTTTGTAAGAATACTCAAGGTTTTGTAACATTTGTTATTAGCTAAGAACAAATCCAAGATACAAAGATTTTGGTGAATGCCACCATATTCGTACAATGTTCACAAGTAGGATTTAAGAACAAATTTGTTTGTAAGAACAGTTTAATGAGGCCAGTGCGTAAAAAGCAGTTGTTTAAGTCCTAACCTGGACATGTACTTTCTGGCATTACATCAAGAACCACTCTTCATAAACTGTTCATATAACTGAATAGGCAAGAGATGACTGTGGGAACTTTTATCAAGTGGTACAATACAGTTACATTCACAAATACTTCTGAAAAATTTACTGTGTGGAAAAAAAAAAGCCTTATGTTTGCTTTATTCAGAAATGGCTTTGACTTCTTTGGGCTTGGGGGCATCTAGGATGGGCCATCACACAGTGGAAACACACTGTAGTCACAGTGATTAGTTTTCAAGATTGTTTTGGAAATGCAGTATGCTCTCAGGAAATGCAAAAGTGGATGTAGATTAACAATTAAAATAAAATTAATGAGACAAAACTTGAACTATACAGTTTTCATATTGTGTACAATTAAATAAAAGATGAAATCAGAACCTTTTCTGTGTCAACATCACAATTTGGGTGATCAGGTGGCCAGTGACTAGTTTTCTTTCTTGGCTTCTTTTTTGCAGTGAAAGAGAGACGTAGCACTGCAGCTCTGTTCTCAACCAATAACTGTCACATTATGTGAGCTGTACTTTCAGCACACAGCTAAAATCACAATGCTCACACATTCAAAGTAGTAAGGCTGACTTATAAAATGACAGTGGTGGAGTGGTAAATACCAGAGTGACATCAGACGTTTTTTTAGTAAGTGTGGAGTGTCTGGTTGCACAGTATGCTCAGTAGCAGTGTTGTCAGTCACTGTATTCTGTAAGTGTGTATGTTTGATAGTATGGTTTGTTCCACTGAGAGCAGAGCATATTGTATGTGCAGATGCATGTTTGCAAATCAAGTCAATAACTTGTGTGTCCAGTGGCTCTGTGTGTTTGTGTGTGCACGTTGGCTCTCAGTGGGGTTGTTGGTTTTTCTTGCTGGTTGGAAGTTTATGATCACTATTTTCCGGCTTGCATGACTTACCGTGTGAAAATCCATTCACACCCAAAACAAACACACACACATACACACATGTATATGCACACACACTTCCACACACACATACAAAGTTATAGTGTGGATCTTGATGATATTCCATGTTGTGTCCTTTACTGCATGGTAGTCTTGGTAGCGGTGCAGTGTGTGTATGGCAGGGGGACTCAGGGAGTGTGTGTGTGTGTGTGTAAGTGTATTGTGTGTATTTGTAAGTACAGCTGCATGTTGGTGTGTGTGGAATGAGTGTAAAAGACATCAGACACCACCGTTAATGGGCTTAATCAATGACAGATGAAATTCCTGTTGTTTTTCTCACCGCAGCACTGCCTGCTCCAATAGAAACAAAGCACAGAATGTGCAAGAAGACTGACGGGACTGAGGTTGGAAATCTCACTTATATTCTCAACTATCATAAGCTTACACACTAACACACACACATGCGTATATTCATAGTTCCTGTCAGGAAGAGTTCCAGATTGTTGTTAACCTGCTTGCCTTTTTCTTTGCAACACAGTTTTTGAATTGCATGAAATATGCATATTATAAATAAACTATGCATACACTGGTAACACACATGCACCCATACACACACTAACTCAAACACAGTCTTGCCAAAGTCCTTTCTGTGCTCCAGCTGGGGACCCAGCTGCAGTGATGTCATTGCTTGCTGCCACTTTGCTGATTGTGACTCTTATTGAAAGCAGAGCACTTTGATTCAGCTTCAAGAGCGGTCATTGTGCACAGGCGTGTAAGTGCATACATGCAACACACAAGGTCTGAAATAGATTGCACAAATTATGCACATACACACGAGCACATGCACCAATGTACGGCATCATGCTATTAAGATATTTTGAGTGCACATGCACACACATGGACGCTCAAAGCGCTTTAAGGTTAGATCATAGTGGCCAACTCACTTTCACAGCACTTTTCCAAAGTAGACCCACAGATTGAATGCTCAGGAGATGGGATGGAAGGCAGGATGGGAGGGGAGGAGAGCAGAAAGGTTGTGCTCTCGAAGACTTGATTCTGACAAGGAGAGAAATAAAAAGAAAAGAAAGAAAGAGAGAGGTGGGAAAGAAGCATTGGCAGTTTGCTTTGAGAGCAGATAAGAAAGATGAAGTTGTGCTATGAGGGAATGTCTCCTTTGCCTCTCTAAGCTATCCCCAAATACATCCATCTTCCTCACACTTGTAAGTTTATGAATACAAACAGCTACCACACGTCAATCTCATAAATCTGTGCAGATTTCATTATAGACACACACCTCAAATAGTTTTTTTTTCCTGGAATTTTATTTATTAATTTCTTTAGCTATTAAGATTTGATATCAAACATCATTCTCCTCTAAACCTCCCCATCATCACACACTGACACAATCAGTAACAAGCCTCTGTGAAAGCTTTGCCAATGTAAAATGCTGCAAACATACGAGAAAAGGCCTGAACATTTCCCCCATATATGGTTCATCTGGAAGGGTCGAAGCACCCCCCTTTTCCTCCTGAACTGGTCTTTGCATCGTGTCCTCACTGCTAGTGGCAGAATTTTAAGTTCTCAACCCTTAGTCAGCTCCTCCACAAGATCTTTCTGCCTATTCATGTCCTCGTACCCCATTCGTTTCAAATTTCCCTAAACCTTTTCGCCATGTCCCCTTCAACATCCCCCTTTCTCTGCCCCCCTCCTCCCCGCAACTTCCCACCCCCCACCCTCCTCCCCTTCTCTGCCTTGTATACACTCGTCTGTTGGCATGTCCTCTGTCTTTCCAGCCTTTGAAGGCTTTTCAGGCTGCTAATAAAAGACAGGTCCCCACCACAACAAAAGGGCTCAGCGCTGCCTTTGAATAAACAATTTATTTCGCTTTTTTTTCTCTCTCTCTCTCATGCCCATCACACAACTGGCCTCCCCCAACCCTACCCTTGTGTATGTTTTTTTCACTCTTGGCTGAGGGGGAAATATGTGCACTTGCTATGTTTTTTTTCCATGTGATCACAATGCTCTGGAACAGATTAACTGAAGACAGGGGAGGGAGGGACAGGGATGAAAAGAGCAGGAGAGGGAGCAGAAAGCGCAAGCAGGTAACTGTGGCAACCTTGGCCTTTGGAGCAGACAGGCGGCTTGTGTACTGTATGTCTGTATCTGTCAGTCCATTGGTCAGTCTAGTTATTTGTGTCCTTGTGATGACTTACACCATGTTGCATTTTGGGACACATGCTCACCTCCCATCTTAGCATCTTATCTTCTGCGGACTACAGAACACTCCTACAAGCACCTGTAGTCTACTCTCCGAAGTAAACTCCCTAAACCACATCAGGCCTGTGTACACTGGCAACACCTGGCTTTTCCCAGCGGGAATCAAATAAACATCTTGTTGAAGAGAGACCTGTTTTGTTGGATAAACTGGAACAACCTAGCTTTGAATCTGAGCGTAATCCACCACATCCAGGGGAATCACGTCAAAGTAAAGTTGACAATTTGTCCTGTTTACATGTGTTGAAATATTTCTCTGGCTAGAAATGACTTGTTAGGCATATTTGAAAAGGCGTATTTTTCCCCAAAATGTAAATAAGTTCTCGGTTTGTTGGATCTGGACCCAGTGTAGCCCTGCAAGCTGGAAAGACACTCTGCTACTGAACGGAGCTCCAACAGCTGGGCCAGGACAAGCTGGGTAGGGTAGAGTGCTCACTCCAACAGACCTGGACAAACATAAATATGCCTCAAAATATTTTAAATGTTTGAGGTAAACCAAAATTCGTCTCATCAGAGACTAACACAGTCTCTGTATGGATAAAATCACCTGGAAGATAAGTTTTATTAAACACTTAATATGTATTTTCAGGAGCTTGGAGGAAATTCAGCCACTCTCTTTTCCCGGGTTTGTTGCAGCCCAACCCACACAAGCCACAGCCAGACTGTAACACAACCAAACGCTGGACCAAACCACAGCTCCCTACTCTACATCCACCAGCAAACCCCTTTTCTTTCAACCGGTAGCTCTTTTTGGCTTATCCTTTTCTTTTTTGACCACTGCTCTGCGTCTGTTTTCTTCTGTTGTTTGACTACCTTTGCTTTCCTACTCCCTGCTCTGTTGTGCCCTTTGGCTCCACTTTTTTCTTTTTTTCTGGTACTGGCAGGTTGAGTTGTCGCAGCTCCAGAGCTTAAAGTAAATAAATTGTCATTTTTCAGCCTCTTTCTTGTGGAAGAAGAATGACAGTGAGACAAGTATGTGTGTAGTGTCAAGTACATAAGTACGTGTGTGAATTCATGTGCCAGTGTGTACATAACTGTGTATGCTTGTGTGTATGAGGCAGCAAACCACAGGCTTATTGGAGCTATTAGAGAGCTGGCTGAGTGGCACAGCATAGCAGCACCAGATGGGCAACCAGGAGTAAACTGCACACACACACACACACACACATACACACACACTGCATACATACATAAACACACTTTACACACCGACATATGGTGCATATTAATACTAACAGACTGACAGAAAGAATATTAATACTTACAATATACACATGTGCATAAACAGACTTTGAAATGTATGCAAACAAATTGATTACACACATTCACTTGCGCACAGCTGGCATCCACAGCTGCCACACACTTGCCCATGATGCTCCCGATGAATGATGGACGGCGTGAGAGTGAGGATGGATGACACAAAAGAGCATCCCTTCATCTCTGTCACTCTGTTAATCCCTCTCTCCTCTCATCCATTACGTCACTCTAGTTCTCGCCAGACCCCTCCAGCCCTCATCCTGCCATGTGCGTCAGTCGCTTACTCTTTCCCATCTCTGTTTTCGTACTTTACTCCTTAAGATCCATCTCTTTTTTTCTCCTTCTTCTATTCCCACTTTCCCCCTGTTTGGTATTATATTAAAAATAAAAAAATCTGTTTTTAAACATTGTGCTGACATCAAATCCTATATTTAAAAATGTAACAAACAAAATTTTACACATGAGAAAATAAAGATTTTCAATTTCAACACTGGCCATTTTCTTAAGTACAACCATTCAATTGTTTAACACAAAGAGCTAATTAGCCAATCAAATGACAACAACTCAGTACATTTAGTCATATAGACATGGTCAAGATGGACAAACTGCACTTCAGTGTGGAGAAGAAAATGGATTAATGTGACTTTGAATGTAACATGGTTTCAAAAAGGAAATCTTGCTGAAATTATGCACAAAATGAGATGTTGTAGCTGAAGTGAAGATTCCATGCTGAAATCTTCACTTCAGCAACAACATTTAAATGGTAGGGTCCGAATTTGGTGTAGGCAACATGAAAACGTGGATCCATCCTTCCTTATACTAAATATGTTTCAGCACTTTGGTGGTAGTGGCATTATGGTGTGGAGGATATGTTCTTGGCCCAATATGGGCCCCTTACTACCAGTTGGACAATATTTTAATGCTAATCTACCTGAGTATTGCTGCTGACTGTGTCTATCCCTTTATGACTATATCCATCTTCTGATGGCTACTTCCACTGGGATAATGCATAATGTCACACAGCTCAAATAATTTCAAACTGGTTTCTTGAACATGACAATGAGTTCATTGTACTGTGGTGGCCTCCCCAATACACATATCTCAATCCAATAGAGTATTTTTGGTATGTGGTGGAACAGAAGATTTTCATCATAGATGTGCAGTCATCAAATCTGCAGTAACTGTATGATGGTGTCATCTCAATATATACCAAAATCCCAGGAATGTTTCTAACACTTTGTTTATACTGTATGCATGCAGAAAAATCAGAATAGATGTCAGAAATTAGTCCATTCCTCTGGTCTTTTTTTTTTGGTTTCTCAGTTTTGCTTTCACTGTTTGTTTTACTACAAACTGCTATGTCCAGCCTACAATATATATGAAATCATACACCTCAGAATATATGATTTTATTATATCTACCTCTGTGCTTGACAAGTTGTAAAGGATAGGCTGAACCCTGTCCATGATTCTTCTTAAATCCCATTGTTTTTAATCCCCCAAAAATATAACGGCTCATAGTTATTTTCTCCCTAGAAGTCACAGCAACCCGTCTTAAATTTCTTATTTTCCCTCCAACGTTCCTTTTCTATCTCCCTCTTGGCCAGCAGGAATTTACTACTCACTCCAGTGTTACCCCAACAGTTCTCCCATTTGTCATCCATCAGGCCTGTCAAAGTTATTGGAACGTTGCACAGTTGTGCTTCCCATGGCGTGGATGCGGCCGGCGGGCACGTTCTTGGGGTTGCAGTAAAACAAGCATCTAATGACACCCCCTGTAACCACAGCAAAGAGGGGGGGGAGGGGGGACGCGTCACCAGTGCTAACCCAGGAAATGCTTTGGTTGGCCACAGGGTAATTGGGACTGTCCCATGTAATTTGGGCAGAGAGGCAGGCAAGTTTGGCCAGGACTCCTGCACTTGTCTCTCTCTGGATGTTGGTCAACCACACTACCACATACACGATAAAGGAGAGATGGAGGAGATGGGGTGCAAGTCAGGTTGGAGTTAATTTGCTTAACTCCAACCTGACTTGTAAAGACAGAATTCTGAGAGCGTGAACGTAAATAAATTAGTGAATAAAAGACAAAGGAAAACTGGAGAGGCTGAAAGTGTGGATTAGCAGTTTGTGTGTGTGTTTGGGTATGTGAGTATATGTTTAAAAGGGTGTCACGGTGAGAGTAGAGAAAGTGAAGAGTGGCGTGTGTATGGTGGGCATTATTTTTCCCTAGGCAGGTTCTCCTATGCTGAGGCAGATGGAAAATAGGAAAGGGGAGCAGGGGGAAATTCAGCTTAGTCAGGTCTTCTGGTCCAGCAGTGTACTCATCACAGTGTGTGTGTGTGTGTGTGTGAGTGTGTGTGTTTTCTCTGTCTGTCAGGTCCTCTTCACAAGCACTGCTCACTTTAAGTGGGACAGACAGCTCGAAGACTAAAGAGTTCTCTGTGTGCTGGCCTGAAACCACAGGTGTGTGTTTGCTCACACACAGTAGTATCTAGTGAGTGCGTGTATATTTACTGTGTTTTTCTATGTTGATGTGGGCAGGTTCAAGTAAGGTGCTTTTGCATTTATGTGTGTTTATGCTAGTGGAGAGTGTGTGTGTATAACATGGAAGTGGCTGGTTATCAGGTGTTTCAGTGTGTGTGTGTGTGGAACAGTCTTCATGTGTGTGTGCTTATGTGTTGGAGTTAAACCTCACTAAATACATAACTGTGTACTGGAGTGTGCGTAGTGTCTCTCTCTGTGTTGGTGATGGCTGCTGTGTTATACCTGTCTGTCTCTGCAGATTTTTTTGGCATTAGTGGAATTAGACGGCTTGTTCTGCATGTTGTTTGCGTGTGTGTGCTCTGTCTGTGTTTCCTTTGCCTGCTTATGTGTGTGAGCGTGCACAAACAGAAGTATGTCTGCTTACAGCAAAGGTTTGAATGTGTGCATATAGAAATGTGCAAGAATGTGTGTGTGTGTGTGTAAGTGTGTGTTTCAGGCTTTGGGGTCACCGGCAGGTCTTCATCTCCTCTGACCAGACCAGACAATGAGGAGGGAAGCGGCTTGGTGTGGAGCAGACTGCAGCGGTGTGCTGTGTAGCAGTCTCCAATCTGGGACATGGCCTTGGGCTGCAACTAAATGAAAAATGAAACAGTGCAGCAGTGGGGCCTTAAATGTTTGTAAATGGGAGACTGACTAAATCGTTCTAAACATAAAAACACACACAGAGCAGACTCTTCAGATTCCCAGCAGAAGAGCCCCCCCCCCAACCTGACCTGCTTTTCCTGGTGTGGTTCTGGCCCAAGTCCAAATCTAGTCAGGTACACACAACAAAGGCAACTTCTCCACCAGTGGTCGCCCTTATATTTGCCTTTGCTTTGTTTTCCTAATTAATCAGAGTAAAGCAGAAGCAAAACTCATGGCTACAACTGAATGCATTTTAACATCAATAAACAAGATCTTTAGCAAGTGTTGTTGTTCTTTGCCCCAGATTCTTGCGTAACAGTAATATGTTTAACAAAGCACAGATGCTGTATTAGCCTGAAGACATCTGCGTTACAGAAGGAGAAAGACAAAGAGACAGACTTTTTAAGAATGTCCCTACCTTTCATTTAGCTACGAAACACAAAAAATTGCCTTCCCAGGGTCAAAGGCTGGCTGAGCCCAAGAAACATTTGCTGACCCATTAAGTTAGTATCAAGTTTTCTTTGTGACATTTGCACAGCGTTTTCCACATGTGGCTCATGGGGGGATTTCAAGTAATACAGGAATAAACTTAAGTGAAAACATCAGGGAGGCAGAAAGGAGGAGGTGTAAAATGTGATGAAATGGGAGATGAAGAGAGACACAATGGAAGGAATATACAGAGTGGGGACTCAGAACGGGGTGAGATGAGAGAAAGACGATCCTGTCATAAACAGAGAGAGTACAAGGTGAGCGCAAGACCAATAGAATTTTAAGCCTTTTGTGCAGCAGTTGAGGTTAGATGTTGTTCAGCTCAGGAAGGACTCTCCAAAACTATTTAAATATTTCTGCACCAGAAGCACACAACGCCAAAACCTCTGCACAGCTGGGAAAGTCCACTCTGACTCATTTATGGACTTCATTCAAAGCTTTTGCATCCACAGATGAAGAAATTTTGCTGCAGTTTTAAATAAGACTGGAATAATGAAATGTGATACCATGCAGCCTATTGTCTACTCCTCTCAATCAGGAAATTTTTATTAGTGGGATTTCTGTAGTGTAATTCCAAATTGTTTTTTTGCAATGAAAAGAAAACCTAACTTAGTTAAATTTTGGCATGCTACTAGTTCCAAACATTTGTCATATTTCAAATGCTACAAGTGAGATTGTCTGGACTTTTCTGAGCTAAATAATAAATAAAAAAAATAATAGTAAAAAGAAACCTCAATGAAAATCTCAGAGAGCACTGGGCCTCATTCACCAACTGGTCTTACTAACAAATTTTTTCTTAAATCCTACTAAGGAATGTTTTACAAACATTGCTGCATTCACCAAAATCTTTGTATCTTTGATTTGTTTTTGGCTAAGAAAAAATCTTACAAACAATCAGGAGTACTCTTACAAACATCTGAAAGCTGTCACGTTCGAACAAAGTCAACATTTGTTTCCTGCTGTTCTGTTCATAAAAATACAGTAATAAAACTACATTCATCTTTTGTCAGATCTTTAAATAACTTTTGGTGTGGTACACAGCATTTTGCTTTTTAAGATACATACCAATATTGCAATTTCATTCATTCAAGATCAAATCACAGTTAAGGCTGATCTAATTCTGGTCGTCCTGACACCATCGGTGCAAAAGACTGCATACACACCATATCAATTCCCTAGACCACAAGAATATCACTTCATAAATGTCCATGTCACCTGTGACTCTCAGATCCACCTGCTGAATGTGGTCTTCAATAATTAAAATTTAATACAACTTTATCTTTTTATTACAACAATTCATTTTATTAAGAAATCGAGGTTATTTCCTGGTTTTTAATGCTTATCAGACTCACCTGGAGTATTCATCAGATGCACCACTTGCTCCATAGGTGAACTGCATCCTAAAATGATACTGCAGCAGGTGAAAATTAGTTTTTCAAACTGTATTAGGTAAGATAGGCTATGTAATGAAATTTTATTCTACAGTGTACCACTTTCTTTTCTTCATCTGTTTCTCTTCTGTTTGCACATGGCCTGTAAGTCATGACCTTTTACAAGCATTTTTTGGGCATTAAGCTATGCAAAGTAGGGCTGGCTGGTGCCGTCATGAGAGATTGGTATTCACCAATCTAAGAGAATAGTTACGAACAGTTCTGTGGTCTACGTACATGTTCGTGAATCTAACCCTTACCCAAATTTAAAGTGTAACTCTTAGACTGTATATAAAAGATGGATGGCACCTCCGTGATGTCACCCGTAGGTTTCTGATGAGCTGAACTGAAGCTCAATGGGCGGTTCCCACCGTTGCCATCTTGGCAGCGTCACGCATGTTGTCATTCTTAGAAAATTCAAAAATGGGTAAAGTGGAGCTGAGAGGAGGACTGTGAAGGTGGGGGTCGATGATTGACACCCACCAAACTCCGAGCTGCCTGTAGCTAAGCGCTAACTGAGCTAACCCGGAACTAACCATAACTAACCAGTTAACTGATGTAGGCGGGCTAAAGCTAAGGTGTGCTGTTAGCTGGCCAAAAACCGAGGTTGAGCTGCACTCTCCTCTCTTGATATGGATATTGGATACCTGTCAATCAAAAGGAAACACCCCTAATTATGCTGAATTTCAAGATTAAATAACATCCAAAGGGATGAGTTAGAAAGAAGGTAAACTTGACCTATTAATCCTAAAATGAATTTTGCCTGAAACTGCAAGGGTTGGGGTGGGAGGTGTGGGGTGATCAGGGAGTGGATAGCGGTGGGTTGGGATACACAGGCAGAAATGATTGACAGACAGCAGCTCAGCACACTGGCAAGGTGCAAAGTGAGATTCACAATCTACTCAGCTACACATGAACGAGGTGGTCCTGAACCGTATCAGTCTGAGCTGTCAACACCTCCAGCAGGCTCTGGAAAGCTGTGGCAACTCATGGCAGGTTGTGGCAGCTGCAAGAAGTGCCGCTGTAAGTTGCCATTGCCACAATTTGAGCTGCTGTCTGTCACCACATGAGGATCAGCAGGTTAAGAATAAAGTCAGATGTTACTTTTACAACCCTCAAAAGCACAAATCTGTCCCATTACAGGAATATTTGATCAGAAACTCTGTGAAAGAATATAAGTCTGAAACTAGCACCAGATAAGTGCACATCCGTTCATATGCATTGGTGGGTGTGGTTTCTATGCCTGCTGGGCAAGGACCCGCCTATCTGCATCTGGAGGGAGGAGCTGTGGAGTTTTTAAAATTTTCTCATGATGTAGATAGCCTATGTCACTAAAACACTACCTGGTTATACCCTGTAGAGGGCGTTATGAGCAAATTTTTATCCACAAAATCCCATTTATAAAATATATAATAGAAAAAATTTTATCTACAGTTTATGTAGTTTTCATCACAATTAAGTAGCACTGCGATGTTTAAAGCTCAAAAAACATGATTTTGGGTGCACTACCTCTTTAAGAAGATTTGTAAGAAGATGTTGGTGAACTGAAGTGAAAACTTAAAGGAGCTCTGCATTTTGCCTGTAAGTATTAACACATTTGGTACAGCAGCAACACAAATATCGCACTGATGTGTACAAGAAAGTCTTGAGGTGCACACAGGTGCACATATGTGTTTTCAAAACCCTAGATCAACATGTTGGGGCAAGGGTATGGGCAGTCAAGCTCAGTCCTAGAGAACAAGTGTCCTGCAGGTTTAAGGCATTTTACTCCTACTCTAACACACCTAATTTAAATTAAATGGATCCAGCAGCTTATCAGTTTTGGTTTAGTGACTCATTAATTTCAATCAGGTGTGTTGAAACAGGGAAATATCTAAAACTTGCTGGACTTTGGTTCCGGAAGACTGAACTTTCCTACCACTGGTTTAAGGTTGGGCAACATGACAATTTCACTCTTATAAATTATTTTCCTCTCCTTTTTAATTTTGGATTTAAACCACAATGATGCTGTTTTGTTTAGCCTTGGTGCTAATTAATGTCAGTAGATGCTCATGGAAATCAAGTCAAACGCTGGTGGTTAATGCCCTTGAAATACAGAGCTGGTGCCATTAAAACATAACAGGATGCAAAGTGGAAGCAAATGATGGAAAATGCCTTGGATAAAGGGGTAAAAAAAACATATATATATATATATATATATGTGTGTGTGTGTGTGTGTGTGTGTGTGTGTGTGTGTGTGTGTGTATAGTGAAATCCAAATGCCTTTATAGAGATTTAATAAAACTGTGACAAGCATATTTCTCTTATCTATGTTTGATGTCAGCCACGTTTAAAGCTGAAAAGTTTAAGAACTGCATTGAAACTTACACAGATAGGTGGGGCTTTTTCCGCATAATTGCTATCTTTAGTCAATGAAATTAGTTTAAATACTCTTAAAGTTTTTGTATAATTATTTAATCAATGAAAAGCATCCAGGTGGTTTGGTCTTTCATTAATTTATTTGTTTGCGAGGTGAAAAAATGAATAGGCGGGGGGAGGAAAAAAGCTGGTGGAAGTCATTGTGGTATAGCTATGACTATCCTATACAGATGATGCATGTATATTGGCATCCAACCACCCATCCATACATCTATCCATGCTCTTCTCTGTGTCCTTTACTCTCTTTGCACTCTCATCCCTCCCTTTTGCTCCCTTATTCTCTGTCCTCTTCTTCTTTCATCTCAGGCCAGACATGCCCAACTGTAGCCAATTAGCATTTTACTCCCTCTCCCTTTCTCCTTTTCCCCCCTTTCCCTCCGTTTCAGCCCTCTCTTCTCTCCTCTCTCTGTTTGTTGTGTAAATTAGATTTAGGGGCTCTAGACAGATTTTGTACTGTTTAAGTTCTCTCTTTCTTCTGCTTTCTCTCTCTCACTTAACATGAATAAACCTGCTGGCAATTAAACATTTATGGAACTGGCATGCCCCCATTTATCCCATCTCACTCTTTCCCCCACTCCCTCTCCCTATCCATTCACCTCTAACCTGCTTTTATCTCGCTCTGTCACTCTGTTTTTCTTCTCACATTTTCACTCTGACCCTCACATTGTCTTCTACCACCTCACCTTTCAACACCTGCTATACAGGTTGCGCAGTCCTTCAATCCTCATCCTCCACATCTCTTTCTCTCTCGGGGTGGAATAGGGGACTGATTAGTAAGAACACATTCAGATTTTCCTTCCATGTATTGTGCCAGTGAAATGCCCGTGTGCCCGCAGCATTTGGAACAGCCATGCCAGGGAAGAAATAGTGTTTGAGTTAGTGTGTGTGTGTGTGTGTGTGTATTGGTGGGCATGCGTGACAGTTTTGTGTTTTAAAGATCAGAGAAACCACGGTTAAAAGGCAACATTTCAGTACTTCCATAGATTAAATGAGGAACTAGGTACGTGGTTGTGAAGTGTGCGGTAGCTGAGAGTGTGTGCATGCATATTGTGTGTTTTTAGAGGTGTTTATGGGGGAGGATGTGCACATGCTGACTGCTTACAAATCACAAATGTAAATACACCAATAGTGGTTCATCAAGGTGTATGTACACACATGTGAGTTTGTGTAGGCTATGTGTTCTCAGTCGTGGGAACTTTAATACTGCTCTTGTAGCCCAGATGTGTTGCATGATGCTATGAAACCTGAATCCCCCCCCAAACCACCAACACCAACTATAGCAGCCCCCTCTCTTCCCTGTCCTCCAAACCCGCCCAGAACTCTGTGTTAAGACACATGTGGAAACAATTCAGTCAATGCCCTGAGCAGGGTAGCCCTCACACACACAAACAGACATATGCACAAACTCCACTCCTATACACACAACACAAGATACACACTCATTTCATGCTCACCCCTTACATATACAATGCACAGACTTACACACGCCCAGCATATGCTCACATGTTAGTCTCATCTGTCCCCTGTTGAGGTGCTCATGGCTTGGCATTTGACAGTGTGTTAACTCTGCTGTGATCCTAAACTGCTATCAGGTTGTCTTCACTCAATCAGTAAGTTACATGATATCCTGGATTTCTCAGGGTTTAAAGAGAAGGTGAGAATGGACTATACTTTCAGAACAATACATGCAAAAAGGAGATTTTTGGGGATGTTCTAACTGTGAAGTAAGGGCATTATAGCTTCCGATTACACAGTATAGTATCTGACTATTCATCTACACATTCTCTATGTATGTAAGGAAAAGATTACGTTTTTCGTGGATTAGTTTGAATTTAGTAATTTCTTTACTAAAGTACATTATGTAAGCAACCTTTCATTGAAGAACACAAGAAAAATACAGTTTAGGCATTTTAAAGGACATTATAATGCATTATTATACATTAGGAATGCTACGTGCATGCTTTGTGAGGTCAAGTGATTGTATTTTTTTCTTTTTTTTAAAAACCAAGATCAACACATTATGTTTGACAGTTTCTTTCCAAGAACCATCTCCACCCTGAACTCTCATATGCAACAACCCCAGCCACCAGCATAACAACGATGTGTAATATCCCACCCTGTGCACCATAATTATGCACAACAGTTCTGTTCCAAATATTCTGTGCAGCTATTAGCATATCTACTATGTACAATATAAGTATATTAATGTAAATTTTTCTGTGCAATATTTGTTTACATTTTTATCTTTTTTTTAATCCATTTCTTATCTTTATTGTATATATAGAGTCAACTTGCACTGCCCTGCATTGTTTTGTAGGCCTTTTATCTTGTATATTTAGTTTTGTATACTTTTTTTAAAGTTATTTGTAATTTATTAGTTATTTACACTTTAGATAAATGGATGATGTATGGCTGCTAAAGCAAATGGAATACTCTTAAGAAAACAAACATAAACAAATGAGGTAAAATTGAATTCTGTTTCAGTGTAATTCAGTTGGTGTTAAGAATACCCCAAGCAGTTTTTTGCTACTCACCATAAAATTTAGAAAAAAGTGTGTCCATAGTCTCTGCATATATAGGTTAAATTATCAGTGGAGTGCATCAACCTCATGATATCAGATGAAACTTAAACCTAAACCCAAACATCGCCATCAGAAAAAACACAACAGTTTCCTCACATAGCAGCTAGATTATGTAAGATCACGATTACGAGAGAACCCGTTTATATCAGGCAGAAAGTGTCCATTTGAGAACAAAACCCTAAAGTTTGGATCTAGGTAGCTAAGGTGGGTTTAAGGTATGATAGAATTTTAAGCACTGTTGACTCATTTTTGCTTACTGGCTTCACTTGTAGTGCTGCATTGATCTGATGGCTGGAATTTGTTCATGACAGACCATATTCAAGCAGATGCTTTATCCAATCATTTGCTCTTTGTTGAAAGTCCCAACTCTTTCCTAAATGGTGTCTCTGGACCGGAGGCTTTGTATGACTTGGTTTCCTTTAGTATAATTTTGTAGCTGTGCCAAAGAGAACATACTCAGAATTTTTTTCTGAGCTATTGTGTACGAGAATCTGTGATGTAGCAATAACCTTTGTGATGTCTCATCTAAAGAATTTCATTTTATTCAGTCATCCCTGTTCATGTAGAAGATACATATTTGCTTTCTACTCATTGTTATCACTGTACTCAATGTTATCACTGGCATCCACCTTGTGAGGCTGAAAATGTTCAACTGAACTGAAAAGGAGGATTGAGAGGTGGATGACACTTCTATCTTCAGGTCTAATATTTTAGTTGGTTGAATAGCATGTTAAGAAAATCGTTATGTATTCATTCATTCATTCACTTTACAATTTTCTGCAATCCAATTAAAATTGTTTAAAAATTTCCTATGAGTAGATCCCCTGTCCCAACCATGCCCAGGCTGGCCCATGACAGTAGAGAGGATACCTTTCCCAAACAAAAAAAAAAACACTTGAACAGAATCAGATGAGCTGCTATCTGCCTCAACCTTTGGGGGCTGAGAGAAAAACAATGGAGATGTCAACAAATAGTTAAGGCATACTAAAAGAAGGG
Source organism: Melanotaenia boesemani (assembly GCF_017639745.1). Lineage (NCBI taxonomy): Eukaryota > Metazoa > Chordata > Actinopteri > Atheriniformes > Melanotaeniidae > Melanotaenia > Melanotaenia boesemani. The sequence continues at coordinate 25,588,102 of NC_055688.1, read as the reverse complement.
TGCTATGAAGAAACGTTGGGACACTGCATAATAATTGAAAATAAGCACCACTGCTACCATAGACTATAAAAAGGGTGAGTGTAGTCTGACAAATACATGGAGTGAGTCTGAGCTGCCTTACACCTGCATTCTATGTAATGACCAACAGAGGGCAACCTCCATGACTGCAAACAGTACAGAAGTCTGTGGAAAATTAGTCTTCTTCACACTCGATTTGTGACCTCAGTGGACACTTTCTAATGGTGTTTATGTTCTCAGCCAGTTGAGACACAAAACCAGTGAACTACTGGTTGAATGTTGCAGGAATTCAGTTTTAACTTAAGATTGCTGGCAGAGATGTCACTGCAATGATTCATGAGCAGCGTTACAAGCGCTGTTATTGGTGTTTTTAGTTTTAAAGTGGAAAATTGGAATTTCAAAGTTTGGAAGATCCTTACCTGCCTACCAACTCCAACTTAAAATTCACCTCAATTGAGCTGTACATTACAAGCAATTAAAGAAAATCTGCTTTCAGCACTTCTGTCTAAATGCCTATTTTGAACTGAACTACTTGCAGTTATAAACATGTTGCTACAGGGTTAGCATATGAAAAAAAATATATTGTCGTCACATAGTTCTGGTTTATGAGAAAAGAGGATTTCATGGACAAATAGATTAAATTTCATCTTGAAGTCGAACTCGGCTCAGGAAAGGCTACCATCTGCCTCGACTGGTCAGGGGTGAAGAGGACAGGAAAGAGGGGTCAGCAAGCACCATACAAACCAGGAAAACCTTTTGAACAAGAAAAAAAAAGAGAAACACAAGTTATTATAATATCATATATTTATACACAGAAAAAAAAGAGTAAAGAGAGAGAAATGGAGGGATGTGCAGCACTCTAAACTCATAGCAGCATAACCAAAAGGATGGCTAAGGTTCACCCAAGCTAGCTCTAACTATAAGCTTTATCAAAAAGGAAAGTTTGAAGCCTAATCTAAAAGGTAGAGTGGGTGTCCACTTTCCAAACTAGGACCTCAATCCAAAAGAGAAGGACATGGTGACTAAAGGATCTCCCTTCCATTCTACTTTTAGAAACTCTAGGAACTACAACTAACCCTGCAGTTTGGGAGTGAAGTGCTCTGTAAGGAAAATATGTATTTTGCACAACAGAATTCAACAAATGCAGCGGCTACAGAAAGATGTTCGTATGCAGCCTTCCAAAAGACCAACAGAACCTATTGGTAATAAAAGATGGAGTGCCTTTAAAAAAAAAAAATGGAGTACCTGTAGTTAAAGGTCATACATATTTTCATATATATCCTTGTGTCTGTGTGTGTGTGTGTGTGTCTGAGAGAGAGATAGGTCAGGGAAGAGCAAATGCTGGGTTGTTTTTGAAGTAGCCAAAGTGCAGAAACAAGCCCGTTTAGGTAATTTAATATTTCACTGCCTTCACATCTGGAGCTGCATGTAAAAATGGAAAATAGAGGGGTGGGATATGAGACTGACATGGAGAGAGGGAGGAAGAAAGAGTAGAGAAAAATACACCCTCTTCTCCAGCACATACATCTCTAGCCCTCACTCCCTCTCTGTAGTCGCACTGTGACCACATGCTTGTCTGTGTACACTAACATAGGCTACATACTTGCTGCATGGACATATACGTCTTGCCTTTCATTTTTCTTTCTTTCCCTCAATCAGTTCTCCCTTTTTAAACAGACACACACATACACACCACTCTGGAGTGACTGGTGTTGTAAGTTGGCGTGAGCATGTAGGTGATCTGGGTGTGATTACTGCTTGGCTCTCCGACAACTCTGATGATGACATTCAGCGCTTTGAGCTCCTCTGGCCTGGGCCTGCTCCAAACACAACCAGGCAGTACACACTCTACCTCGCAACCATCCATACATGTGGCCTAGATACAACTTTAACACACACTCTCTGTGCTGAACCTAATGTTCAACCGCACAGTTGGTTTTAGGTGTGTGAATGTAAATTTAAGATGTGACAAATATCCATCTCTCTGTTTCACTGTCACCATAGATGTTACTGTTTTGTTGTTTACAGCTTTCAGAGTTCATGTGTGAGTGCAACCTGCTCTTGAATTTGTTGCTGCTCCTCAAATCTCTTCAATCTGTGTTGTCACCGCCGCAGCCTGTATTCCATTTGCTCCAAGTGTCTGTTTGCCTCATTTAAATGCCAAGCTCAGAGAGCAGCTGTGTGTTGGATCGTTGCTATTAAGACAGAGTCAACATATGTACACACACATACACACACGCTCTCTCTCACACACCATTCCTTCAGTTGTGGGGCTTCATGCCCAGATTGTGTTAATCCTTACTGTCCTCCACACATTTCTCTACACCCATCAACGTCAACGCCGCTTTGATGAAGACACACACACACACACACACATACACACACACACATGTACTACCCTCCATCATTATCATTGTTTCAGCTGGAGAGGAGTCAGCGCTTTTGTTTGTAATTACAGGGGTTTGAAGTGAGAGGGAAGAATTTCAAGAAGAGAGAAGTGGATGGATGGAAAAGAGGAAGAAAAAAAAGAAAGAGCAGGTCAGAAAAAAACACACACCAGCATGTCTGTGACATATTAGTCACATTTTACCGTAATTGTTGTTCGACCCCATCCCACACTTGTAAAAAGAAGAAAAAGAAATACTCCGGGAATGTGTGTTGCAATGGATGCCTTCCAAGGTTTTGTCTGGTGTGTTCAGCACAAAGGGCAGAAGGAGCTTTGTGGCTGGCTGGTATGGCTTTAAAAACATTACAGCTAAGAGTAGAAGCTTGTTCCGCTTCCTAAGCCCAGAGCTTCAGTTAGGATTGACCCCATCAAAGCAGAATAGATTGTGCCGCTTGTAGACGTACTAAAGAGTCTTCAGCTGTAGTCTTTCAGTTTCCCTAGAATCTAAATGAATCCCCTCAGTCCAAAGCCAAAGATAAAGAAAACATGAAACCAGCTTGGTTCTCTTCCATCTGGACATGTGTTGATAAGCCAACCTGAGGATCTTTAACACAGAGAAACCAATTGATTGAGGGAGTGATGGTTTTTTCAACAAACCTATGGATTCCCCATCAAAAACAGAGAGCCAAAGAAGAGCCTGCTTGTTTGACTGAGGCGGAGTTGTATTCAAAAACAGCACTGCTGAATGATGACAGGCACGTGGCACTCTACAGCATCCACACAGCTCGCTGTGATCCCTCAGGGTTCATAAAACACAAGCCTCGTTAAAGCCAGCGCCCCCACTGTGACAAGCAAGCCAAGTTCATAGTTCAGGGAGAAAGGTCATAAGACCACAGGACAAGGGAGACTTACTGTAGCAAACAATACTTCTCCACCCTACCACCAATCCTTCTAATTAGAATCTTTCTGCTCTCTTTCAGCTTGTCTGTCTCTTTTACTCCTTTAATCCTCCGTTTCTTGGAATATTTGCACACTCATGTGCCTCCCTCAAAACACATATTTCATGAAACATTTTGGGAAATAAAAAGCCCGACTTTCACTTTTTTTTTCCATGCATAAGTTTAATTCCAGGGGTGGGGGATGTATTATGCAAAAACACTGCAGCTCATGGCTGAAGCACATGCACAAAACGCACAGAAACACTCGCACACATTAGTAAACGCAATTGCCTTCAAACTTCTGGGGCTTGGGGAGGTGTATGACCCATGTACGTCCTCTCCTGACTCCCAGTGTTGCCCAACAGGGAGTATTTGTGTGGTATCCAATAGCAACGACTAGAGAGGGTGGGGGAAGCTGATGTAGAGAAGCAGGGTTGCAGTCACACGTTCTGCTCAGGTTTGTTTGCATGTCTGATTGCTATATGTGTGCGTGTCTGCAGAGGATGCAGGTGGACTTATGCACGATGTCACTGAGTGAATATGTTTGTGTATGATTGTGTGTGCATGTATTTGTATGTACCAGAGCAGTGTGTGGAAAGTGTTGTTGTCAACAGGCTAACTATTACCGACATGCACACTCTGACTACTGGAGTCAAAAAGTTAAATGCACTCTATGCTCTTTTCTCTCCCCGGAGGCTCCCTCTTTCTGCCTCCCTAACTTTTTCTCCTCCCATTTTTATTTTCTATATTTTTCTCTCTGTCATACTCGTGCTTTTTCTCTCTCCCTGACGATTTCTTTCTTTTGCTCCCTCCTCCCTCCATCTTTGATGATTTTAGCAGAGGTGTGACTCATTGGGCACCAAGCCACAACGTCAGGTAGAGGGAGGAGGGTGGGAATTAGGTGGAGAGAAAGAAAGAGAAAATGAGAGATTGAGAGGGAGAAGACAAGTTTTTTTTTTAAGTATAGTGCAGGGGGTGGAAGGGTGGGGGGGGGGGTCAGAAATATGCAAAATGGAGAGGAATGTGCAATAGGAAAAGAGTGAGAGTGAAAGAGAGAGACTGGGGAGTGGGAGGGGTGTACAGTCAGCACAAGGAAAACATAAAAAAGGAGGGAAATGAATAATTTCTGCAAACAGTTTCCGTCACGATTTAGTTTTTTTCCCCCCTTCCTTGCATGTTTTCTTGATTACAGCTTATGTTTTGCCGGTGCAACAGACTCTGAGTTGACCGATGTGTTTATGTGCAAACCTGTTCATGGGCTCACGTCCATTCATGACTTTCAAGTAGCTAATTGTCAAGGGGGGGATTAATACAAGCCCATATCCCATCATAATAAACCAAAAGGAAGTGGAGAGGTGGGTGAATGAGGCATAGGTGGAGGAATGGTGTAGAGGATGAAGGAGATGGGACAAAAGATGTAAAGTAGTGTGATTAAGAGGATTTGGTATGGAGAGGGTTACACAGGCACATTCATGTTCATGCTGCTTGTCAGTCAACTGTTTTTGCAGCCCCTGAGGCAGGGGCTCTCCACTCTCATCTCTGCCTTGGCACTCACTCACATGTACACACACACACAATCTTGGCTGATGTAACGGATATTCTGTGTACTTTCATGTGATGAGACGTTGCACTGATTGATTTTGTTTTATATGCCCAAAAGATCAGGCCACCCTGAGAAAACACAGTCATGCACACACAAACACATCCACTTGACCATTGACTTCTGTCCTCATCAGACACTGGGCTTGTGCCAGAGCCACATCTCTGTCTCCTGTCTGTTTCCCATCTCTCTTCTCATTTTCCTTCCTCATGTTTTTCTTGCCTCCCTCCAATCTCAGATCATCTTGCTGACAATGAACAGAAAATGATAAGAATTACATGATCAACACTGCAGGGGATTTTGTTTTGATTCACCTATCTAGACAAAGTGTTCCCGTGGATGTTATTTGTACAGTTTCAGGTATGACCCAGCTTGACACCCAACAGCTGTTTTCAACACTGCCCTCCACTGACCACTTTCTCTAACTGGACAAAACAGTCAAAAATGGAAAAAAAAAAGAAAGTTCAACAGATGCCACTGTTTTTGTGTTTACTTTGACTGGAATCCATGGAAGATGGATGAACAAACAAAGACTGCCAAATGCAAGGATGCTTCTCTCTGTACTTCACTACACTAAAAATTGCACTTTTACTGAAGAATTTTGGTGTGGTGCTGTGACTCCTGCTGGCGTGCATATGCACATTATGATTGATTAGAGACAGTCTTGATCCATCCAAGGTTTTTCAGTGGTGGTGACAGAGGCATGGAGGAGATCAAAGTTATCCTGATAGATTGCTATCGCCACTCCCACCTGTTCCCTCTGGAATTTCCTCTCTTCCCAGCATGTGTGCATGCGCGTGCATGTCTGTTATGTCTATAACACTGTTTGTGTTTCTGCATGTGTGCCTGAGTTTGCATCTGTTACCAAGTGGCTGTGAACCTACATGCCAGTGTGCATACATAGGTTTGTGTGTGTGTGTGTATGTGTGTGTAGTCTGTTTCAACACGTCTGCAACTTGCGGGAATCTTATAATCTGGAAGTGGAATATGTGCTCATGTCTGTGTCTGTCTAGCCCTGCTCCACCTTGCTTTTTTTGTCTCTTCTCCGTTCTTGACAGCTCTAATAAGTTTGGTAGATCAGGTTACACCCGTTGATACATGCCAGCTTCTCCCTGAACTTCTGTTTTCTCTAATTTGGTTTCTTCTTTCAATTGCCCAAAATACTATGTTCCCCACCAACAGAATCTTTTCAGGAACATGAGGATACACACACTGAGACAAATGGGACACAGTCCACACACGCACTGTCTCTGTAGGCCTCTCAGGTTGCTGAAATTTTCCATTTTTGCGCTTATAAAGTAATAATAATAATATTAGTGGGTGTGACAGAGCAAGGGTCCATTCACTACCACTGCCAGCCTCCTATAAATATCCCCCTTCTTCTGGGGAATCCGAGAAGCAGCAGCGACCTTCAGTTTACACAGCTGAGGAACATGTGGACCAAACCTCTATTCTCTCTCTTTTCCTCTTTTTTCCTCCCTCTTTTTCCCCCTATTCCTGCTCTTCATTTTCCTATCACTTCGCTACTTGGTCTGCTACTGGGTGTCTAACATTTTTTCTTTTTGCTTTCTTTGTTCTCTTATCTTCTCTCACCTGCCTTCCTCCCTCATGATTTCTTGCTCATATCTCTCTGTCTTGTGTGACCTCCCACCTCACCTCTCACTCCCACATCTCTTCTTTTCTGTTTATCTTCTTTGATAAATATCGTGCTGACACACTGGACAAAGTTCAGCAGGTTATTATGGAAACTGTAGAGTGATGGGGTGAACTTAATTGCAGGTGGAAGTCACCCTCCTTTTCATCACATCTCTGTATTTTCTGTGTCTGTGCGCTCTTCCTTTTGCCTTCTGTTCACCTCAGATCCCACATCAGCATGCACGCACACCAAGTGAAATATAAAAAAAAAAAAAAATCTTATGCATGGTTATTTATTTAAAAAATGTACATACACCGTCGTAATTATAATCATACAAACAAAATAGAACATAAACATAAAAAATTTTTATAAATGATTAGATTATATATTTAAATTGAAGGAGGTCGGACGATGTAATCTGGAAAACATATTTTGGCATGTTTTATTGGTCTTTGGCTCCCTCTAGTGGCTTTTATGTGTTATCATAATAACTCATGAAAAAGGTAACGTCCAATGGGGAGTGTCATCAAGTATTCCTCTTTCGCTTTCAGCAAAGACTTATAGACGTGCAGCCTGAGGGAAAAGTTAAAACGCTGCAAGCAGGACGTCCCACTCCTTGGGATGTGTAATGAAATTACACTGAAGGAGACGTAGCCCAAGTTTTCTAAAAGATAAATAGTTGTTTTCACGTCATTGGGGTTCCCTGAATGAAGTGATCCATTTCTGACTTTTAGAACTCTGTTATATCTACTGAACACCAGGAAATAAACCAGCACAAAAGCAGGATAAACTGGTCTTTATCATACACCACGTGATCGGGAGCCGGTGGCACCCACAGGAAGACTTGCACCTCCTCCCGTTACGTCAGCCCCACAACCTTTGAGATCTCAAATTACTCATCACACCTTATTTGTACATTTGCTCTGTATTTATTTAAAACGTGGTGCTTAATTCGTTATGTAGCCTATCTGTTGGCTTTAATCGCTAAAATTACACGAAGCCAATCATCAGCATGTACACACGAGACAGAGATCTTCATGACAGAGATCTATGCGTGGCGTTGTCGCATCGGTTTAGCTCAGTGGTTACTTCCAAAATTGTTACAACTCCAAACAGTCCGCGGGAGTGGGGGTACGACCACGGGCGCTGTCCGATGTATTTTCTGTTCATTTCATTCCACTGCAGACTTTTTTGTTTTATTATTATTTTAGAACAGCAAGCCATAAAATGTCATGTTAGTGGAGAAAAAGCACCACATCAACGCCACAAGTCACCACACGCATATGACTTTACACTACACTTTATAATCTTAATATGTTTTAAAGGCTAACCAACAAACTTTAAAAAGTATGTTTCATTCGTTCGAGTTACACTTCTTGAAAAGGAAAAGGTAACATGTTATTTAACACACGACGTTGTCTCCGGTAGAAGTCGCGGAGTGCTGGATATGTTGGAATGAACTGTTCAGTTTTAGCACTTCAACTCTTCAAGTTTACATTAAAATGTATTTATTAAATGAGTATTTAGAATAATCTCATTTTATGCCGAATTTTAGAGTATTTTAAAAACAGAATCAGATTAATTTACTTGTTTCAGATCTGAGTAAAATACATGAAAATCTGAGATTTTAAGTCAGCACATGCCCTGTGTTCTGTAGTACATAAGCACTGTGAAATAATTCAGCAATCTATAATTTTACAATTAATATGATAATAAAAGAAATGCAAAAAGTGAACTGTTATGATGGGAAAACTCCAAACCAAGACAGGTGATATAATGCCGAAGGTATCTATCTATCTATCTATCTATCTATCTATCTATCTATCTATCTATCTATCTATCTATCTATCTATCTATCTTCATAATTTTAGATGGACGTCTAGGAAGTAGGCTGCAATGCTTCGTAGGATTTAGTTTAATCTTTTTTGCTTAAATATTGGACACATTGTATATACTTGGCCTAATAATAAACGCGGTCTCTCCATGTCTGTGTTCATATTTATAAGATAAGTTGCTAAACCAGCAGTTGCATCGGTTTAGCTCAGTGGTTACTTCCTACCCCCGAAAGTTTCTATCTTACGGTCCGCGGGCTGAAAGGTTCGACTACGGGCGCTGTCCGATGTTTTTTTTTTTTTTGTTTTTGTTTTTTTAACCAACAAATGATGCAGACGCAATAATATTTAGCTTATTCACGGATTGTTTTTTTTATTGTCTTCTCGACAGTCTCGTTACAACAAATACAGTGAATGTTTCAAAAGCAAAAACTGCAAGTCAACTATTCGAATAGGAGTTGAAGCATTTTGAAGCGTTTGAGAACTATAATTAATCTTTGTGACTGTACCAGTTCCTCCACTAGTATTTACTACTTACTCTCATCATTTAAAAAAATACTCTTTTAGGCTTTATCTATTTAGACTACAGAGTCACGGTGTGACGTTCAGGTGCGGCTGTAGTCGAGTGGAAGGTGAGAATAAAAACCTGGAGCGGTGATAAAACGGACCGGATTTGGCTGCTGTGTTTTCAAATGGGGAAACTTCCACAAATATTCAACTCCAAACAGTCCGCGGGAGTGGGGGTACGACCACGGGCGCTGTCCGATGTATTTTCTGTTCATTTCATTCCACTGCAGACTTTTTTGTTTTATTATTATTTTAGAACAGCAAGCCATAAAATGTCATGTTAGTGGAGAAAAAGCACCACATCAACGCCACAAGTCACTACACGCTTATGACTTTCCACTACATTATATAATCTGAATATTTTTTAAAGACTAACTAACAAACTTTAAAAAGTATGTTTCATTCGTTCAAGTTGCACTTTATCGTCTTGAAAAGGAAACGTAATGTTGTTATTTAACACACACGAAGTTGTCTCCGGTAGGAGTCGCTGGATATGTTGGAATAAACTGTTCAATTTTAGTACTCCTCAAGTTTACATTAAAATGTATTTATTAAATGGCTATTAAATGTAATTTTATGCCAAATTTGAGAGTATTTTTTTTAAAACAGAATCAAATTCATTTACTCGTTTCGGTTGTTAGTATTGTTATACACCTAAGTTAAAATAGTACATGAAAATCTGAGATTTTAAGTCAGCACTTGCCCTGTGTTCTGTAGTACATAAGCACTGTGAAATAATCCGTCAATCTATAATGCTACAATTAATATGATAATAAAAGAAATGCAAACAGTGAACTGTTATGATGAGAAACATTGTTTTTTTTTTAATCATTGAATCAGATGTGTGTAATTTAGTGTAATGCTCATAATCAATGGGCTGTGCACCATTCAGTAACTAGTGACTGCTTCCACATGGACCTTAACTCATCTGACCCATGAACAGGACATGAAAAGGGACATGAAAATAGGCTCTAATTTATTTAAACATGTAATGTAGATTGTTATCGTACTTTAATCTACCCTAACGCCTAGCCAAACAAAAAAAAAAAAAAAAAAAAAAAAAAACTCAGTCACATACATACGTTTTTATATTTCTATTTAATCGGATTTTTTTTTATTATTAATTTTGAGCGAAGTTTCCCAAAAATTTCACAATGAAGATTAAAGCCTAAAACATCTTTGGTATACATATGCAGCTGCTCTAATTAGTGTTTAATTACCTAATTTGTTGAAATTACATAACAAAATATAGAATAAATCTGATGTAAAGTCATGACTTCTCAATGTCGATAGCTTTTTAAACAACCACCATTAGCTTGAAACTCCAAACCAAGACAGGTGATATAATACCGAAGGTATCTATACCTACCTACCTACCTACCTACCTACCTACCTACCTATCTATCTATCTTCATAATTTTCTAGATGGATGTCTAGGAAGTAGGCTGCAATGCTTGGTAGCATTTAGCTTAATCTTTTTTGTTTAAATATTGGACACATTGCATATACTGAAACTAACAATAAGGCCGTTCTCTCGATGTTCATATTTATAAGATAAGTTGTTGTCGTTGCAGTTGCATCGGTTTAGCTCAGTGGTTACTTCTTACACCTGCAAGTTTCCATCTTACGGTCCGCGGGCTGAAAGGTTCGACTACGGGCGCTGTCCGATGTTTTTTTTTTTTTTTTTTTTTAACCAACAAATGATGCAGACGCAATAATATTTAGCTTATTCACGGATTGATTGTTTTTTATTGTCTTCTCGACCGTCTCATTACAACAAACGTATATGTTGTACAGTGAATGTTTCAAAAGCAAAAACTGCAAGTCAACTATTCGGATAAGAGTTGAAGCATTTTGAAGCGTTTGAGGACTATAATTAATCTTTGTGACTGTACCAGTTCCTCCACTAGTATTTACTACTTACTCTCATCATTTAACAAGATAATCTTTTTAGGATATATCTATTTCACGGAGTCACGGTGCGACATTCAGTTGCGGCTGTAGTCGAGTGGAAGGTGAGAATAAAAACCTGGAGCGGTGATAAACGGACCGGATTTGGCTGCTGGGTTTTCAAATGGGGAAACTTCACTACGCTGCGTTCCAGACATCGCTGAACACATCTCTAACGATCACCAACACCTCAATCATTATTAATAATAATAATCTTTAATTGTCACTGCATTAAATAATGCAACGAATTTTTAAAAAGCTCTTCACTACACACTCACTCCCACACACCCACACATGCGTATGATAGACATCTTCAAAGATGCAATAAATAAATACAGTGTAAAATATTTCATTAAAATAAATAAATAAAAGTCCACAGGCAGTTCAGATGGAGGAGGTGGGGGGCCATAGGATGGGGGGCACAAGTTCAGCTCATGAACAGCTGACGGGTAGGAGCTGTTCCCCTGCTTTGTAGTACGGAACTTCAGGGCCCCCTAGCGCCTCCCAGAGGGGAGCAAAGAGAAGACATGGTGGAAGAGGTGAATGATGTCTGATAATTCTGCAGGCCTTGATTTGACAGCGTGACCTGCAGAAGTCTTTGTGGGGGTACAAAAGGAATACAATATGTCAGTACGCTCTCTATAGGTTTTCAGCAGTCCTTGGGAGATGTTATTCTTCTTCAAAATCCTGAGGAAGTACAGTGTTTGGTGGGCCTTCTTCACTAATGGTGTTGATGCCCCATTTCAGATCATTGCTGATATAAAATCCCACAAACTTGAAGCTGGACACCTGCTCCGCCTCTTTGTGTCCGACCCTCAGCAGCAGGTGCTCATTCCTGTTCTGTCAGAAGACCAGGATCAGCTCCTTTTCCTGATGATCAGGGACAGGTTGCTTTCCGCACACCAGCCGGTCAGTCTGCGAACTTCATCCCTGTATGCAGTCTCATCATTGTTTGAGATGAGACCTATGATAGTTGTATAATTCGCAAACTTCATAATGGTGCTTGTCGAGTGTGTGGGTGAGCAGGTGAAGAGGTGTAGAATTATGATTTTTTTTAGGGGGGATCTTTAGAACATTTAATGGTGGCTCAAGACCCCCTAAAACACACTTAACAGCGCCTATGCATTTTAATTCTAACTATGAGCCAGTTCACTTATTATTCAAAAATAATTTAGGCTTTAGTAAACATGACAAACTGCATCTTGCATCTAAATGGCTGTTATGCAATGGCCACTAGATAGTGTGATGTTGTGAATCGGAAGAACACAGACATAGTCAATGATTGTTTTAGTCAGTGTGATACCTGATGCCGGTTCAATTGTCAGCCTGTCAAGCTCATGTCGAGGTGCCCCTGAGCAAGACACCGAACCCCAAATTGCTCCTGATGGGTCATGTTAGCACCTTGCTATTAGAGAATTACATAAACGAAATAAAACAAGAATAGGAAAGCCACAATCCAACACATACCTTTTGCCCAGTAAGGCAAAATCCATTGTAGCCTATATAGAAAAGGCACATTTCTGACTACATATGACAAAGACTAAATAAAAGCAAAAATTTTCAAACATGTTCTAATATTGGGTAATCAGCAATCAATCATGCCTCTGTAAATCAAACATAACAAATTAGCTTGGAAAACAACAACAACACAGCCATAAGCCAACATATAACCTTCCCCCAGCCGCCCCAAATCCATATCTTAACATGCAGGCATATTCTGTATACTCTGAATATGTTTGTTCTTTTGTTTCACTTTTAGGCTTGAAGAACAAATATCTTCAAAACTTAATGAACCTACTTGTTTTGTACTGAACATGATTGTTTCACATTTATCTGTAAGTTAGATAACACACCAGATTTGGGGTTATGCATTTCAAACAACCTTAAATTATGTTAGAAAGTGGCTGCTCATAAAAGAAATTCAAAGAGCAAACAGTGATGACAACAAACGATTTTTATTCCTACTCAGAATCACACACTTACTGGATCGAACAAAGAGTTTCATTATATTTAGACTACAGTGAACATTATAAACTGCATCCAGCAATTTTGGAGGTTGTTATGCAGATAAATACACAGTAGATGGCGCCATAGGATCACAGATGAAGTAAGAAACAAAACAAGGTTTGTTCCTCATGGTGACAAATTAAGAGCAACAGAAATTGTACAGATCAGAACTTTGTTCAAATAAATTAACATGAATGTTTACTTTGTTTTATTACCCCCATAAATTATGATGATAAACATGTTTTGGAAGAGGTAATAATTATATTATTATCATACAGGGTCATAATACAGACCATAATATAAAAGGCCGCCATTAAAACTAATTGTAACATCATAACAGACTACAATTAGACAAGACTAATAAACAGCATGCTGATTTCATAACTGTTTCCATTTGGAGGTTTTTTTTTATTTAAGTGCATTTTCAGTCACATGAATTGGTTGTTAATTGGTTGGTTGTTGGTTGTTAGTGGCAATGGTGGCCTAGTGGTTACAGAGGTGGGCTTAGGTCTGGAAATGTAGCAACCAAGGTAAAAACCACTGTGACCTGAGCAACGCTCTCAACCCCTGACTGCTTCCTGGGAGCCAGACTGACAGCCCACTGCTCCTACCTAGGATGGGTTACATGCAGAGAAAGAATTTCCCCACTGTGGGACTAATAACAGATAATTAATTAGTCAAATAAGTAAACTAGATGGTTTTTATTTTAGGAAAACTTGTGTCTTTATATCAGGAAAACTTGTGACTTTGACTACACAAACCATAAAAAATGTGCTATTTAGTAAACTCCCTGTTGTTTTTGGTTATAGAACAAAAATGTTATATGAACACATTTGCTTATATCTGTTTCATTTGTTATATTGAGTAGTACATTTATTTCCCAGCATGGTCTGCAAGTAAAGAGGCCATGCCTATGCTTAAGCAGAGTTACATGTTTCTGACGAAATATCTATCAATCAATCAATCAATCAATCAATCAATCAATCAATCAATCAATCAATCAATCAATCAATCAATCAATCAATCAATCAATCAATCAATCAATTTTTATTTATATGGTACTTTTCATATATAAGAGCAGCACAAAGTGCTTTACACAACAATAACAACTAAACATCAACAACAAAACAGATTTAAAAATAAGCCTTCACATACGCAAGCACCCAACCAAATTAAAAACAAAAACACACATCCACTCATTATCTCTCTCACACACACACAAGTAAAGCACACAAAAACACCCTCACCTACCAACCCAGCCACTAATCCCATACCCCACAAACAAACCACTATTTCCAAAAACAGGCTTAATGCTGATATGAGAAAGCAATATTTCGGGGATCCGCACCCACACCGGGGCCCCCCCACCCACAACCACAGAGGCCCTACCCAGATCATGGCTGGCCGGGTCCCATACCACAACTTTTATGATCCAGTGCAGGATGACACCAACCCCCCCAGACAAGGGCAATCACCACAGCAGCAAACCCGAAGACCAAACAGGCATAGCCCTCAGCGTGGAGGATCCCAAGAATCAAAAGGAAATAAACAAAAGGAAAAGAATAAATATGACTGAGAACATCATCAAATTTTCATGTAAGACCAAAAATCACACATTGATCATATCTTTATTAATGAAAGTTATCAGCCTGGAGGAATATCGGTTCATTCATTGGCAAAACAGCTCTCATTCCAAGATGTTCGTGTGTTTTGTTACATGAGCTGCCAGTCACAGATCCTTCCACAACATTTTTAAAGATTTAAGTCATGATTTTGACTTGTCCATTCCAAAATAACTCAATATTCTTCTTTAACATCTCTTGGCAGAACTAATATAGGGCTTTATTTGTCACCTTGGTGCTTGACAACATTTCTGTTGTGATTCAGCTCACAGACAGTTGTCCAAACATCTTCCTTCAGAATTCCGTAAATTAGAATTGCTTCATGATAGCACCTTGCCCAGTCCCAGATGCAGCAAAACATGCACAAACCATTGTTATATCTGGTAAACAAGGTCTCGTGTAACTGAAACCATCCAGTTATAATTTGATCTTAGTGAGTAACAAAACTTTTTTGTAGCAGCCTTCTGGCTCCTCTTCGGGATCTTAAACAAACTGAAAACAGTCAGCAATGTCCTTTTCGAAGAGCAATGCTTTTTTCCTTGTCTTTTTTCCAAAATAAAAACCATTGTTGTTCAGTGTTCTCATGGACATGAACATCAGCCAGTCTGAGAGAGGCACTGAGTTGCTTTGAAGTTTCTGTGACCTCACATGCTGTTACATTCCTTGTACCTCTAGTGATCTTTGTTGGTTGATCTCACACATGGGGAGGATAACAATAGCTTTGGATTTATTCCATTTGTTCATGACAAAGCGGAATGGGGGAGTCACAACTCTTCTTGTAAGGGCATCAGAAAAGTCATTTGTATGAGGCATGAAACACAAACACAAGCATGCTGTAAACTCAACCTTTGATTGATCCTTGTTTTGTAAATAAAACAGGGTTCCCAAACACACCTGACTCAATTTTACCTTTAAAATAACTTCTCATCCCAAAAGGTCACACATTTTTTTGAATATATGAATATGTGATGAACTAAAAGAAAACAAAAAGCAAATTAAATATTTCTTTTAAAATGTGTAAGATTTTCTTTGTTTGATTTTAGGACTTTTTTGTAAAAATCTATTTTATTTAATTAATTTTTTAAGCAAAATTTTGAAATCTGATGTTTAAGGCCACATTTATACACAAATATTCTTTTTCTTTTTGGCTGTTACCTTCAAGGGTCACCACAGTAAAACTGTCTCCATCTTAACCTGTCTTCTAAATCCTCATGTCTTACACCGGCTAATTCCACATCCTTTACTGCATCTGTACATCTCTTTGAACGTTCTCTAGGCCTCTTGCCCGGTTCCAACCTCAGCATCCTTCTAATATTCATTATCCATCCTCTGCTTGTTAGTAAACCATCTTAGTCTGATCTCCTTGACTCTGTCTCCAAAACATCTAACGTGTACTGTCCGTCAGTGTATTTATTCCTGATTAATCCTTGTCAATTCCAAAGAAAACCTTAACATTGTGACATAAACACATTTTAAAGCAAAAATACCATAACTTCAGGTGAAAAAAAAGTCCAAGTATGTTTTGTCAAAGATAATAAACCAATAGATATAATAATTATGCTTAACTACAACTGTAAAAAAAAAATCAATTACACCGAATTTTGTTTTTATTTACTTTATTGTGTCATTCAACACTAACAGATCCAATTGCGCACTTCATTTATGCAATGTCAACGAGGCCCCAGAAGATGGCGCCATTGAATCACGAATAAAAAAAGAAAGCTTTAGCCAGAGAATATGTAACCTACCGGTATTCATGAACACCGGTAGTGTTTCATCTGAGATGAAAACACTTTCATCTCAGATGAAAACACTTGTAGAATACATAACTTTTTTTTAACGTATTGAGTATCAAAATATACACGTCCATATCCATCCCTTTCTGTCCTTGATCCATCCTGTTGCCTCCTGCAACCTTATCGTCCGGTGAGATTCTTTAGGATGTGCAATAACAGGTCACGGTAAGGTGGCTGTTGAGCGTCAGATCAGAGAAAGTAATGGCTGTCTTACTGTCGGACAATGGGGTGAGCTGGGCGATAGAGGCGGATGAGAGCGACTTAATGCTGCGTGTAATGCATGTTAATGTAACAAGCACCGAGGGAGCGCCGGTGGGAGTGCTCTGGGATTATTTATCACAAAACATTTGTATTCTTCCGTCGAAGAACAGTTGATCCCGGATAGCTGCACACTAATCCTTCACTCCGTTAATTAAAAAGAAGGGGAAAGCAATGGAACTGGTGGTGGGGATTTTTTTCTTTTTCCAGAAATGTAATCATTTCTGGAGAAGCTTAACCATCTGCTTGAGGTTAAGTCTACAAGCAGATTGTGTTTTCTGCTTATTTAAACCTGGGGATTTTTCCTGAAAAGGGGAGGGTGTTGCGTTTCGGGGGCTGCTTGTTGAAGAAACAGGTTGGAACTTTTGTGTTATCAAAGAAGGTAATGATAGTGTTTATACTGCATCTTCTTCTAAAACTCACACTAAAAAAATATTGCAATATAAGTTTAATTTAGAAGTAAACCATGACCTTTGTTAAGGTCTTTTAAATGCCAAACTGAACAGGAATTATTCAGTCTACATCCATATCTTGATGGTAAGTGATTCTCTTATTTGACTGAGGGAGAATTGTCACAACCGCTAATGAAGTGAAAGAATTCCCAATAGCACAGTTTCATTTATTTATTTACATTTTTATTCTTCTGGGCTGAAAAGATCACAGCGACATTAGGCATCAGCATAACTTTTTCTATGCTTTTTATGTTTTAGTGGCAATTTAAACGTGGGCTCTTGTGCAAAAGAAAATGCTGCCCGTAGGAAGCAGAAACTATTTGTGTTTTTGTTCTTTTTCTCTAATCCCCCCCCCCCCTCCTCTCCTCTCTCTTTTTAGTTGCCAACAAGATCAACGCTGCCCGGGGGCCAAGGCTCTGTCGTCAGTCCCAAGAAGAGACTTTCACATTTCAAGCCACAGTTTTACATTAGGATGCTCCTCGTGTCTTCCTGGAGACAAACTCGACTTCACAAAGGCATCCTTTAATTCCCCTTACTCTCTCCTTCGCGCTTTCTGTCGTTCATTGGTTAGATTACAGATTAGATTTGAACAAACGCGTGTCGCACTGTAAAGGGCTGTCTTCTCTTACATATAAAAATGATAGCAGTGGCACTTTCATCCAGTAGCGTCACTTATAATCTGACTTGAAAATTTTTCCTCAGCAAACATGCGCGACTTTTCTCCCCTCTTCAAATGGTGTAAACACATTACCTGGGATGGTCGCCTAATCCAAACGGTAATATCCGATTAGAGAACAAGTGTGATTAAGGCTTTATGACATTGCTTTTATGTTGATTATGTTGATACATGTTCAGGTCTACTTAAGAGAATTAAAATCGTGTAATGCGTATTTTTATGTGCTGTCCATTCATGATTGTCAGTGTAATCATTTTAAACTCCACAAAGTAGCTCACACTCATTTAAATGTTGATTAAAAATGAATATACTGACCTATCAAAGATTCTTTTTGTAAAACCCCATTTCGTCTGTGATGATTAATGAATGGGACTGTTTTGCAGTGCGGGCATTCATCTTCAAAGGACTCTAATTAAAAAGCATTATTAAGTCCCTGGAGCCTGCTGGTAGTGGCCACTGGGCTATTTGAGGCAAAGCGAATGATAACCTGTAGTGGAACATAGTGGGACCCAGGAGTTTATTCTTTTCTGAAGCATTGATGGGGTTACATTAAAACAAAGTCAAATCATGATGGCTATCACTGTCAAGTAAGACACAGTGAACAGAAGATAAACCCTCAACCACCCTCATCTGGTAAATGCAGCTCAGAAAATGACACCCATGACACAATTCGTCTTATAATCCAAATCTGGCTCTGACGTCTGGTGTCAAACTTACGGATTTACGTCTCTTTAATGGGTCAGAAGAACAGACATGGAGATGCAAAAGGGTTAAACGTCTACAGTAATTAGAGTCGCACTTCGCGTCGGCGTCCTCCAATGCGGAGCAGCGAGAAGCAACGTCCACCCCCTCCATCTCTCTCTCTCTCTTTCTCTCTCTCTCTCTCTCTCCCACACACACACACACACACACACACACACACACACACACACACACACGTCTCCCTACCAGCTCCTCCGAGTGCCTAATACACTGGAAAATCAAAGCGCGAGCCTACCCCGTTCACACACCACCAGTGTTGCGCGGGGCACAACACGGAGAGAAGCGCCTCTATCTCGTCTCTCCCTGGTCTCTCGCCTTCAGTATTCTATAAAGTTATCCACACACACAGATGTGACGAACTTGTATCTGAAGATTTATTTTCCATCTCGAGGAAATATTCATTCTGTAGTTACTTTTTAGCTGCACAGTTGAATGACTTTATGAGGCAAAAATGTCTGGGTGAGGTGATTTTACGCACGCTGCTGAGATGGATCACAGACTCGCCAGAAGCAGCTGGTTACCGGTGACTGGCCTGGTCATCTGTCTACTTTTGTGTGCGTGTGTTGTGGACTTGGTTCTGGCGCAGATTCGGTACTCCATTCCCGAAGAGCTGGAGCATGGAGCTTTTGTGGGCAACATCGCAGAAGACCTGGGTCTGGACGTGGCCAAGCTGTCAGCTCGTCGATTTCGCATAGTCTCCGGCGCAAAGAAGCAATATTTAGAAGTGAACTTGGAAAATGGCATTCTCTTCGTTAATGAAAAGATAGACAGAGAGGAGCTGTGTGAACGGAGTCCGAGCTGCTTTCTGCACTTACAAGTGGTTATTGAAAACCCACTAGAACTGTACAGAGTGGAAGTTGAGATTTTAGATGTGAACGACAACTCTCCCAGTTTCCCGTGGAGTGAGTTTAACCTTGACATCACAGAGTCCGCCGCACTCGGCTCACGTTTTCCGTTAGAGAGCGCACAGGACCAGGACGTGGGCACCAACTCTCTGCGCTCGTACCAGCTGAGCGCAAACGAGCACTTCGTTCTGAATATCCAGACGCGTAATGATGGAAGCAAGTTTGCTGAGCTCGTGCTTGACACTCCATTGGACCGGGAACAGCAAAAAAAGCTCGAAATGGTTCTCACTGCCTATGATGGAGGATCACCTGAACGCTCCGGGACCGCGTTGATAACTATTACGGTGCTAGATGCGAATGATAACGTACCTGTGTTTGACCGCTCTGTTTACCGGGCGAACCTGGTGGAAAACGCACCAAGGGGAACGCTGGTATTAAAACTCAACGCCACAGACCTGGATGAAGGCTCGAACGGGGAAGTTACTTATGCGTTTAGTGGACACGCACCCCTAAAGGTGCGCGAACTGTTCAGCGTGGACCCGTACATGGGTGAAGTCCGAGTCAAGGGCATTGTGGACTATGAGAAAGCCAGCGTGTATGAGCTGTATGTACAAGCGAAAGACAGAGGCCCTTCGGCCGTGGCTGTACACAGTAAAGTACTGGTAGACATCCTGGATGTGAATGACAACGCGCCCGAAGTCATCCTCACTTCAGTATCCACACCTGTCCAGGAAGACGCGCCGCCGGGCACAGTGATAGCCGTGATAAGTGTCATGGACCGAGACTCGGGGGAAAACGGTAACGTGGACTGCCAGATTCCAAGCAATG
The DNA here is from genome assembly GCF_017639745.1 of Melanotaenia boesemani. Lineage (NCBI taxonomy): Eukaryota > Metazoa > Chordata > Actinopteri > Atheriniformes > Melanotaeniidae > Melanotaenia > Melanotaenia boesemani. Next base: position 25,567,929 of record NC_055688.1, on the reverse strand, counting down.
TCCCCTTTCAGCTCCATACATCTTTCAAAAATTATTATACACTGGTGACGAGTGAGTTCCTGGATAGAGAAACGGTGTCTGAGTATAACATTACCCTAACAGCTCGGGACTTGGGCTCTCCTTCGCTCTCAACCAGGAAAACAATCCTTGTTCAAGTGTCAGACATTAACGACAACCCCCCGCGGTTTTCTCAACCTTCATATACTGTCTATGTGACCGAGAATAATGCCCCTGGCGCCTCCATTTGTTCTGTCTCTGCATTTGACCCTGATTCTAACCAGAACGCCTATCTGTCTTATTCTATTCTCGAGGGTCAGATTCAGGGCATGCCAGTGTCCACTTATGTCTCAATCAACTCGGACAATGGCAATATCTACGCTCTGCGCTCCTTCGATTATGAGCAACTTAGAAACTTTCAGATTCTGGTGCAGGCGCAGGACGCAGGCTTCCCCCCTCTGGCCAGCAATGTCACAGTTAACGTCTTTGTCTTGGACCAGAACGACAACGCACCTGTTATTGTATCCCCGCTGCCCAAAAACGGCACTGTGGCCACTGAGGTGGTACCACGGTCGGTAGACGCTGGGTATCTAGTTACCAAAATAACAGCGTTAGACGCAGACGCTGGGCAGAACTCTCGGCTGTCCTACCAGGTGTTGCAGGCGACAGACCCAGGGCTGTTAAGTGTGGCTCTGTACACCGGCGAAATCAGGACTATTCGCCGCTTAGTTGAAAAAGACGCAACAAGGCAAAGACTGGTAATATTAGTCAAGGACAACGGACAGCCGCCACTATCCGCCACCGTCTCAATTGTCCTCACAGTGGTAGACAGCGTGCCCGAGTCGCTGTCAGATTTCGGAGACCTCACACTCAGCCCACAGCCCCCATCAAACCTCGCCCTCTACTTGATCGTGTCACTGAGCACAATATCCTTAATATTCCTTGTGGCTATTATCGTGCTGGCTGCAGTCAAGTGTTACAAGGACAGGGAAACCCACAGCGGGTACAACCTGCCCCCATTAGCCTGCTGCTGTTGCGGGGGGTTTCAGCCGGAGCCACCCCCAGAGGTGTTCAAAAAATCCAACCTTAACCTGCAGATTTCATCCGCGGCCAAAGTCCCCACAAACTGTATGGAGGTGAATGGAAATAGCAGTCTCTCTCAGTCATATTGTTATAAAGTGTGTCTGACCCCCGAATCAGCCAAAAGTGACTTTATGTTTCTGAAGCCGTGCAGCCCGAGCACCACACCGAGGAACAACGAGGCGAAGAGCGCGGAAAACTCGTGGAATGCGCACAGCCGGAGCGCATCTGTGAATAACGGAGCAACTACCCCCAGCGAGGTATAGTCTGATCAGCATAAGACTCAGAAGTGTGTGTTGTCCTTGTCAGTTCACCCGCTTCACACTCAGCAATAATAATAATAATAATAATAATAATAATAATAATGATGATGATGATGATGATGATGATGATGATGATGATGATGATGGTGATAAAAACATTCTCAGTACAAACCTAGACTATGATATTCCATCTCATGAAGGTCAAATCATGCATGCCACGCAGGTTTAAAGTAAATCTGAATAAAAACTGAATTAAGTCATTGTTTTGTCCCTTTATAGTGAGTTCTCAACGTTATTTTAAGAACATAATTAATTGTCATTGTAAAGCCTATGTCAATATTTTGCAGCGGGGACTGAAATTAGACCGAGTGAGACTACATTTTAATTGACTTGTTAATAAAAGTACGAGGAGCATATGGTGAGCGCAGACCATGTCTTACAATGAAGTGAGATGTCAGTTGCTGTGTGAGAGGAGGGGGATATCCTGCTAAATCTGGCTCCTCTTTCAGTCTCAGTTCAAGCGTTATCAATAACGCACAAAATAATCGGAAAAGAATGCGACCTGCGTAAATATTCATGCAATTTCATGGCTAAATACTTGTCGCGGGGTGAGATGACACACACACACCTTCTTCCAGCACATCCACTTGGGGGTGAACTAGAAGTCAAGGTGATGGTGAAAAGAAGTTGTTTGGTTTCATACAGTTCTTGTTGACCAGACGGTTTTCCCACTCGCCTTCTTGCTCTCAAACTAACAATATAAGACAGATAACCTCACTAACTGTGCCTCAAGGGCATAAGCACAACTGTACTGCTCTACTACACGTAGTGAGGCGTATTCGCAAGGGGTGTCGGCGGGGGGTGGGGGCTGTCAATTATTGATGAGAAATGGCAAATGGCCGGTTTTGGAGAGACGGGGAAGGGCATCGTAGTGGGGAGAGGGCGAGAAGAAGGAGACGGGAGGGGGGTGCAAGGACAAGGTTGGACTGAGACGTGGACAGCCTGTAGATCGGCCCCGGCGTTGTCCTCTGAATGTGTGGAGAGAGGAAAGGAGAGATATAGCTTCATATTTGCGGAGCGAGGGAGGGGAAGAGGAGTGCTGTAATCGAAGAAGGAAGGAAAGAGACAACGTGAGAGGGCATTTACAGCGGCAGGATGTCTACACTCGTGTTTTTCAAATTTTAATAGACGGAGCAGCAAACCGTGTGTGCGTAATGGTGATTTTCGTCTCCGCCTTTTCCTCAAAACGGAGAGGGACAAAAGAGAACGCACATACCAGACTCCACCAGGCAGAGTGAGAAATGTCACTGGCAAACACCTCTGGCCACAAGAGGGTTTTTGAGGTCACACTGATTGTTCTGCCTGCAGCTATGCTCCTTCAGGAGAAAGTGTCCTTCCCCTTATTAATTGGCTCCACTAATTTACCCAGAGTCCCTCGACATGCTCTCATACGAGTCCTCATGAGGTCGTCAGTGACACATAAAAGACAAATCACAGAGAAACCATTTGAGCATTACATAAAGCAATTGCACAGGCTTGTTTAAATTGATGGATAGATAGTAAAAACGTAGATTAAATGCACACCCAACCGCGTAAATCAATCAAGAAAGGCGCGAGTGCACCTGCAGCTGCAAGAACTTTAAACTTTTTAAGGCTGTCTCTGAGACTTTAATTAAAAACCTCGCTCGAGGAGCATCAGGCAAATATTAATGTAAAATGATGCATAAAATCCACAAAACAATGACGTGTGTAATTTTCTTAATTTCCTTCCTGGCATGGTTTCCTTTGAAGATTAAAATCATGTTTCGTTTCATCCCGGTGGGGTTCTAATTGGTTTTGTGCGTAGTTGGCAAAGAGCGTATTTTGAATACCGATTCTAATAATACGCTTACGTCGCATTCTCCTTGTTTAAAAACTCTGGGTGAACTAATAGAGCGTGGAATCCATAATATGAGCAGCAAATCCGGAATAAATATCACTCGGGTGCCCTCCTTAACCTTTCCCGCTGAGTAAAACAGGATAAAAGCTAAACTTGGTAACAGGCGAGTCGTAGCTAAAGGCTCCTTTACAATCTGTGTTCTATCAAATATCCACAAGGCGGCAGACACGATCCATCAGAAAAAACATGAGTCTCCATTCCAAGATAAACTCAACAGACAGCTCCAGTCAGTTCTCACTGACTTGTATGATTTAAGACGAATAATGATGCACCTTGAACAATCTTTTTTTGTGATTTTAAATTTCTCTCTCTCTCTCTCGCTCTCTCTCCCTCACACACACGCGCACACACACCCTTAATCTCTTTCTCTCTCATCTCGTCTTATGAGTGTATTTAGAGAAGATATATGTATATAAAGAGACTTTCTCACCCTATTAGAAGCTAGTTTACCTGGTGGTTGTAATCAAATTTTTGAATAATGTGTATATGCCTTTGGTCTCACAGCTGAAGCAACCAAACACAGACTGGACTCTTACAAAGAATCAGAACTCCTCCATAAAAAGGTATAATTTTGACCTTTACTTTGCAGCTGTAAATGCATTTTACAATCTGCCCTAATTTAATGAATATATTTTATGCTCAAATATGGTAATGAGCTGAAGTTGCACCATGTTTAGATATAAAGTCATGTCAACATATTTATAGAGTGGATTTTCACAAATACAGTGTGCTGTTATCTTGTTCATAGTTACAACTCTATTAACATGGATGGCACCCTCATGCGTAAGGCTTTGCATGCTGACCCAGACAACTATGTCACCTCCATGGCACCTGGGCAGTACTGGACTTGGGGCACTCATATGAAAGGCATGAAGGGTAAGAGAGGCCAAATGTGGTGCACCTAAAGCATCCTTTAACCAAACATTTACAGTTACATTTACAGTTGTTCAAATAAAAGTATAGATACTATATATCTATATTGAAAGTATAAATACGTTTGATGTAATCATGTTCTATGATCTTTATTCTTCTTTACTAGCATATAGAGGGTTACATTTAGCACCATTAAAGCTCCTCTGTAATTTTTTTTTCACCTGATGACCTCTTCTTCAACTACATGTATTTGTTTATGTCCTGTCACAAACCACTAAAACCTGATTTACATATGAGTCATGCAAATGAAAATATTTCTGTCCTAGTAAGGTCAGTAATGTAAAATAAATAGTTACCTTTCTTCTTCTGTCTCCTTACAGACTATAAGATGTCCCCTTCACCTAGTGGGCTCCCCCCTCGCCCCTGGACTCCTCGGTGCACACCTCCTCCCCAACAGCAGCAGCCATCTATCCCGTCCCACCCACACCCACACCCACCGCCTGACTACCACCACAATGTGTATATCCCTGGAACTCCATCAGGATTTTGCACCCTGCGGCCCACTGCGCAGCGAAGCGAACTGGATGTCCACAATTCCTTTTCTACGTTTGGCAAGAAGCGACGTCTTCAGATGTCCCCTCAAGGAGAAGCTGCAATGATAAACAATGACCTGTACAATGACTGACTTTTCAGTGACTGCCCGAATGGATGACTGATATGATGCATAACCTCATAATAAAACAAAAGGAGAGATGATTCACTTTATAGATCAATTAGAATAAGATTTATAAGTGATTTGAAAAATGGAAAGGATCAGCAATCTAATGAGGAAAAGGAATAATGGGCACTCTATCTAGAGAAGACTGAAGGCTATTTATGTGACATACCACTGTCAATATGTGTCTGATATTATCATTATTATCATTACTTCAGTTATTGTTTTCATTATTATTATTTAGACAATCAGAGTGGAGCAGCATTTCCATCCAAAATGGTTCGAAAGCATAAGTGGACAATAATTTTGCACATTCTTGTGAATGAATATTTTGGGTTAAATGAAAAAGCTGTTTTTTTCCTTTTGTTTGTTTACTAACAAAGCTTGTGTAAATATGAAAGATATTATGTAAATGTATATGCAAGCTGCACTATGAAGCAGACTACTGTAATGATGGGAAAATTTCCCAACACATGTACTGTATACATTTATGAAATAAAGTATTTTTTTCACCTGGTGTTTTAATGTCTCTTTAACACACCTGTAACTAGTTGAGTTCAAGCTAGCTCAACATTTGACCCAGCATGTGCACCCAAACACAAATACAATCAATCTGCATACATAAATCTTTTAGATGTAAGTTTCAAAAATCTAAGTTTAATTAGTTTGTGTAAATTATTTTGGGGTGAAAAAGTTCTGCAGCTACTCTTACAAGGATGGAAGCTTTTTGCCTTGGTAAGCTGTTTTCCATGGTGAGGAATAAACATAGTAAAATGCTAACATATGCTAATTGTAGTGCTTGCATTTCCATTTGCCCGCAGAGAATACTGGGGTTCATTAGCTGAACAAACACAAGCTCCTCTCTCGAAATATCACTTTAATTAAGACCACGAACATGAATACAAGTGTCAGGGGAAGTAGAGGATCAACTCAAAATGCCACACCTGAATAGAAACTACAGGGGCCTGTGGCTGCTCGTTCTCTCTCTGCCCTTTTACATCTTACTTCTCAGGGAATTAGTTTCTACCAGCAACAGATGAGAGTGAGGCACTGGCCAGTTATGAACAGGGTAATTAGGTCATCCTATGGCTTGAAATGAAAATAATTTAGCTAATAAGGAAACTAGTGTCCACAGAGAGCATGTAGGGGAGCAGGGTAACCTTCTCTGTGGTAAGTTGATCCACTGGGATGACAGAATAGCCAAATTTAGGTCAGCTTGACTTATTTTCAGAGGGGTGAGAGATGGTACAGTTTAAATGAAAGATTAAGAGATTTCTTAAAAATCTAGAAGCACAGTCGTAGAGATAAACTTGGTCAATATGTTTGGTTGGTGTAACAGAAAGAAATGTCACTAGGAAAATAACATTTATATATGACAGGAAACTGAAGCTTTTCACATCCCTTAGCATAGGTCACTTGTAATGTGAGCTGTCTATTAACGTGGTGCTGAAATGCTTGTGACAATGGTAGCTTCCTTTCAGGCTGCAATGTTTAAAGTCCTCCACCAGAGAGCGCATAAAACGTTACTCAATCAGTGAATGAGTCAGATGTCATGCTTTTTCTTTTAAACAACGCTTTCAAAAGCAGAAACAGGCAGAAAATAAATACCTGTATGACACAAACCCAGCAAACCTACAAAAACAAAGCTTGCATAAACTATAACTTATCTTGTATCTCTAAAGAGTATTTGGGAAAACAACAGTAATCTGACACGTGGAAGATGCTTTTATTGATCATCCCTACCCCTTTTGAATACCTTCTGTACAGTATTTATATCATATAATAGTAGCAACAAAAGAACTAAAAAAATGAAAACATGTCACAAGAAGTTTGTATTAATACTAAAATAACAGCAAAACAAACAAACAAACAAACAAACAAAAAGTTCTTGAAGATGACGTCAAACACATGAAAGCTCATATTTTGAGAGACACCCAACGGTTCCTCCAACAATAGAAAATAAATAAAAGAGTGTCTTTAAGCACCAAGTTCATAGTTTTTTTTTTTATATATAACTTTTACATGCTTTATTTTGTTCTGTGTAAAACCCCTGGTGTTAGTTAACTGTTCTCATTCATTTGTAATGTGTATTCTATGTTAGCTGTCTTTGTATGTTCCAAGAAGTATTGAAATAAACATGTACATATAACGACAACGACAGTTCTAGTTGAATGTTATTGGTTATTCAGCGCTTGCCGGAAGTTGAACTTTTTTTCTAACTTTATTGATCGTGAACATTGTAAACAATTACAGATAAAAGACTAACTTGGGCTAATGATAAACAGAAATACTGGTAAACGAGAGCATTTAAAATTTCCTTTTTTTAAACAAGGAGTTAGTTCTCTAATATGTGGTTCTGCACTAGAAATGGCAGAAGTTGTTTTTTCTCCGCTCGCCTCGTCTCTCTGCTCCATGGTCCGGGCTAACGTTAGCTTAGCATTAGAAGCTAAGACAGGTTTACGCAGCCTTTTTGACGGGTTGTGTAAAACATTTTTGAAGACAGTCACTTCTATTATCTGATATTAATCGGTTCAGATAAATAATACTGTATGTAGTAATGACATAGAAGAGTTGTAGTTCCTCCTTTTACATTTGCCCTTTAGATTATCAGTGTTCAGACTGTCAGTATCATAAATTCATGTTCGCTAGTAAGTGATCTGTTGACTCCATTCTTTGCATCGTTTTACCATAAAGTAAAATGTATATGTGGAATGAACAAGCCTGTCGTCCTTTGTGTTTGGGTGTCCTCTCTGCTCCAAATTCCTCTCTGCAGGTTAGGAATCCAGAGACAACTTAGAAACCACACAGCCAATGCAATGCATTTCCAGGGTAAGTTGATGAAAAGTACATGTATGAGATCATATTTATCACATGTAAAAGTAATGTGGGCCATTGTTTTTCATGTGTGAGGTGTTGTTTTGAGGTCTGTTGGTAAGCTTGGTATATTATTTCATTCTGTATCTTTATGACCACCTGCAGACTAACCAGTGCCAGACCAGTACCACTAACAGATGTTCAAGGGCTGGCTATACAAAGATTGTGCTTGAAAATGCCACAAATATCTCAACTAACTAAGAAAAGTACAATTTTTAAAATATGAGGTCTTTACGTGGCCCTTTAACAAAATGTAACAAAAAAATTATCATTTTTTTTTGGGGGGGGGGGGGGGGGGGGGGTATCTACCATTTATTACCATGTGATCGTTTAAAAATATTATAATATGGTTTTCTGCTTCTGGGTATCTATTAGGGGACAGAAGACAAGTATCAGATTGTGTTCAACAGGATTTTGAGCAAAGTTTATACCATAAATTGGAGCAAAATGTCTCAAAAACTGTATGGGACAAATATGTCACGTCGGGCTCTTTTGGGTTAATAAATATTTTTCTTTTTAATGTAATGAGAAAATACCAGCTTTGGAGAAAACTAATCCTAAATTTAAACTATGTGAAAACATACCCTTCTGTTATCTAAAACCATGTCCTGTAAAGACATTAACCCTAACAGAATTTGAAGCTATTGTAAAGATTATAATAGATTTTACCCACAAGCATTACACAAGTCATATTTTCATCACAAACAATCAGCTAAATTAAATTCCTGTTAATACTCTGAAAATATGTCCTGGTAAATGACGGGACAAATAGTTTCTCTAGCTGACTAACGTCTGGTTTTTGGTTTCCTCATTTTTCAATCATCTTCATCTGCAGAATCATGGAGGCTGTTGAGAAAGGAGAGTTTCTGGCTGTGTTTTCCAGAGATCAGATCAAGGTAACTTTTAAACAGGCGCCGCTAGTAATTGCATTCTTTATCATTACATGTTGACCTTTTACTCCTTTACTCTTTTCTTCCAGATCTTCCACCATGATTTGATCAACATAAGGATCTGCGACCGAATGTTCCTGAGGCAGATTAAAGCTGAAGATGCAGAATTTTAGTAACCAGCAGGTAAATGAAAATGTCATCTGTGATATGCATGTGTGTTCACATGGATATAGTCTATATTAATGTAATGATTTATATGATATGATATATTATTATTTTTCAACATATTTCACCTAGTGAGGGTGATGGAAGAGGTCACAGTATAGGATCAAGAATGATAAGAGAGGAGAGGAGACCACTTGATTGAGTCTTTAAAGTGATATTCCTATAGGTAAGATGGCCGATCTAGCTTGCTTTGGAAATGGAAGGAAATTTTTTGGTTTATTGTGTTCAATATATTATTCCTTTGAAATATATCCAATAAAAACAAACCAGTACATTCTTCAGAGCACCACAAGGTATGATTAGATCATTTCACTGTTTTTCAGATCTTGATGAAAGTCCTGAAAGATGAAGGAGTTACCCAGTTTCAGGCTGAGGCCACAAAGGCCAGAAGAAGCCGGATTTTAGTCCAGCCTGGAGGATGGAGAAATGACCCGGCCAGTGGCAGCCTGTTTCAAGTCCAACGCCACATGTTGTTGTTTCATTGTCTCTGTTTTTCCCCATTGTTTTATATTGAGTTTCAGTTGATCCTCCTTCTTGTATTTGCTTTCCCCCTTTTTTTCTTTTCCTTGTTCTATTTTGGAAGAGTTGGAGATGGAACATAATAAAAAAGTTTATCATAAAAAAGCACTAAGTCAAGTTCTTTATGTTGCTAGTATGATCATGTAATGTAATCTGTTTACCTTGATTCCAGAATTAAGACTATACTGACGATATGAACATTTAATCATTAGATCAATTTTTAATTTGATAGTTAATCCTGAAAATGAACACTTCTGCCCACCAGGACCTGCCTGTGTGGTTGCAGTAGTGTGAATGCAAAAACCTAAGAAAAAACTTTGCATCAAGTGAAGATTAATACACCAAGAATTTAAATTAAGATCCTAAATTACACCTGGGCAATACAATATATCCTGGTGTTATTTCACATACAGATACTGCTCTATCATATTGTACATTCATTTAGTACTACATCTCTCTTTGCACTGTATAAAACCTCCATTCTGTACTCTACATTTTTAATGCTTATAAATGTGTTTTAAGCTATCTCTCTAACATAAGAGTACTCTTTGATTCATACGTTCTAATAATACAAATATAATTTGATTTTTCTTACAAATGTTGAAATGGATCCACTTATGGGTATGTACTGTACAATAAATTAGGCTTTACTGCTTTGCATAGGGCATCCTTTTAAACCAGAAAAAAGCAGTCACAGTTTTTGTCTTTTAACAGGGAAAACTGACTAATTACTATTTCACAAAAGTATATATTGTGCAGACCCTGTATTGGGACACAGCTAGTGGCTGTAAGAGTGGCACTGACTATGAAGGCCCTCTTCAGGCAGCAGAGACCAAGCATGTAGCTGACTGATGCTTCCAAAAAATACTGCAGGTCTGTGGCTTGTTTCTATGTTCTTTACTCAAAAAGTCTTGTAAACATTACAAAAAAGAGTGGAAAAAAAAAAATAAACAAAGTAAACTAAAAGTTTTCTTCATGAGTAAATAAATCTAGCACAGTCAAAGACTAGCATGCTCTCTGGGCTCCACAGCAATGACTAACAGTAAAAAAAAACTTAAGCTTCATAGATGGCTTGTTAAGCCAGAACCAATGAGAGGCTGGAGCTCAGAGCAGCCTTAATTGTCGTTAATTAAGCTTGTTAAAGTCCACTGTCTCATAGTTAACTAAATTAATATTTTACCAACATTAACTAAATTACTCTAACGGTTGTTATAAGTAAAACAATTAATTTCCTTTTTTTTATTTTGAGACCACAGATTGAGAGCTTGTTTATCTATGAAAGCCACATTATGGAAATTAGGAAATGTTATCGCTCCTTTTCACACCTTTTTAAAAGAAGCCAGTGTCTTGTAACATGGGCATGACTACACATTTCTCCAGAAGATGGCATCATTGAGTAAGAATGATTTTATCCCAAATACAGAGTATTTAGGATTCATGCATAAAACTGGAGTTCGGAGGTTACAATGACATAAAGGAGGGCTTGGCTGAATTCATATGACAGGAAGAAAATAGTTAACCTCTCTCTCTCTCTCTCTCTCTCTCTCTCTCTCTTTTCCAGACAATGTTGCTTGAAACATACAAACGAGATAAATACAAACAGTTCTTCTGGTTGTTCAGTCGTCAAATAAAGGTTTATTTTATTTCATTCTTTCATTTTCCGTACCACTTCATGCAATTAAGGGTCGCGGAGACGCTGTAGTCTATCTCAGGAATCAACAGGCGAATGGTAGGGCACACACTGGACAGGTCACCAGTCCATTTTATTTTATTTTATTTTGTTTTATTTTATAAATTATAAATTATCTCCAAATGCATAACTGTTCAGGTAAACCCACATATAGGGTACATAAATAGTCTTCGGTAGTCTTATTCTCTGTCTCTGTGTCTTTTTCTTGGTATATGACACTGCTGTGTGTGTTTTTATAGAGTCATGAAACTTTTGTGTCCAAAATCTACCTTAGCTTTTGGGCTGGGTGCCATGCCACCGAATGAATTTGGGAGCACAAAAGAAAATCAAAATAAAATAAAAAAAAATAAATAAAATAAAATAAAATAAAATTAGTGATCAGCACTAAAAATGACAAAAATAGTAGGGAGGGAAACTGAAGCTCAAGAGATTACAAAAAATTTGGCATATTGCAAAGGGGGAGAGGAGCTCAGGCCAGTTTTAGGGATTTTCGTTCATCATTAAGATGTGTGTCAAAAATGAAGCATATTTCAATGATAGCACGTGAGTGTTTTATTTAAAAATTGACTGTATTTGTTGTAGTTTCTTGTAGACTTTGGAGTACTGTGTAAGTTTTGTCAAATAAAATCACCATTCATATAGTCAAAAGTAGATATTGTTCATTTAAATTCCACATATTGTGAATAGGAAGCACTTTGTATTTTGTGACAGGGACCGTTTTTAACATACAGAGGCCTACAGGGAAAACGACTAAATAAACTAAGAAATGGCATAAATAGATCCCACTGTAACTTTCTGATAAAGCTAAAACACAAAGACGATTGAAAAATATTGTGTATGTGAGCGCCTGTCACAGGGTGTCACTGTTAACCACTAAAGCATAATTCCTCTGTTTTCTTCAGTACATGACACACCTCTTTACAAAGGGTGTGTAGGACACAGTTTTCTGGATAGCGTGCTTAATTATTTTTAAAGAGTCCTATTTTGTTTTCCATGTAAGATTTTCTCTTTTTTCCCAGAAATTTTAAATCAACAAAACATCAAACGCCATCAGTCTTTGACATATTTTTTATGTGGAGGAGAGAATGACATTTTGGACCGCTGTCTTTGTCTTGGCTGCAGTGTGGCCCAGTGCTTTGTCTGTGACACGGTACTCCATAGCTGAAGAGATGGAGAGGGGCTCTATTGTGGCTAATCTAGCCGCGGATTTGGGACTCGACCTTGGAGGTTTGGCACAGCGAGAGGTAAAGCTTGATATTTTCACCAACAAAAAATATCTAGACTTTAACAAAAAGACAGGGGAACTTTACATTGTGGAAAAGATGGACAGAGAATATCTTTGTCCAGCGAAGCCCTCATCCTGTTTTTTAAAGCTCGATTTTATCATAGAAAGCCCTTTACGCATCTTCAACATTGAGCTTGGAATAACAGATATAAACGATAACGCTCCACATTTTCGAAGAGACAGAGTAGAACTCGACGTTTCCGAGTCCGCAACACCGGGAGAAAGGTTCTCTCTGCCCAATGCGGTGGATCCAGATGTTGGCATAAATACAATCAAAACATATAAACTCAGTCCCAGCGAACATTTCACCATTGAAATCCAGACAGGCAGTGATGGCACTCAATATGTGGATTTGGTTTTGACTAAATCTTTAGACAGAGAAGAGAACGCTGTTCATAATTTAATACTAACTGCTGTGGATGGAGGTGTCCCCGTGCGATCCGGCACTGCCAATATTATAGTTAGAGTACAAGATACAAATGATAATCCTCCTCGGTTTGACAAGCAGACCTACACAGTTAACATGACAGAAAACACACCGATAGGGTCATTGGTGACGAAGCTTAATGCTACGGATCTTGACGAGGGTTTGAATTCAGAGATAGTGTACTCGTTCACCCTTTACACGTCAGAAAAAACACAAGATGTCTTCGCTCTTAATCCTAACACTGGAGAGATAACTGTGAAGGGCACTATAGATTATGAAGATATGAAATTTTATGAGATGCACGTTGAGGCAAAAGATAAAGGGAAGCACCCCCTGCTTGGGCAGTGTAGATTAGTCGTCCACGTAACAGATATGAATGATAATTATCCAGAAATCACTATACAGTCTGTTAAAAACACATTTGCTGAAAATATATCAGTAGGAAGTGTCATTGCACTGGTTGGAATAAGTGACAGAGATACTGGAGATAATGGAAAAGTGAGCCTGTCTGTGCATCATCCCCTTCCTTTTAGTCTCAACAAATCATCAGATAAACCCACACATTACAAGCTCATAGTGTCGGAGCCTTTGGATCGCGAAATCGTACCTGATTACGAAATCACGCTGGTTGTGACTGACGAGGGAACGCCTCCTTTATCTGACAATGAAACAATAACTGTGCATCTGCTGGATGTTAATGACAACGCACCACAGTTCCCTCAGTCATTTTATACAATACGTGTGATGGAGAACAACGTACCTGGGGCCTTGCTCAGCTCACTGACTGCGTTTGACCCTGACCTCCATGAAAACCAGTACCTAGTTTACTTCATCATAGAGAAGGAGATCGCCAACACCTCCATGTCCATGCTGTTCTCCATTAATCCGGAGAACGGTAATCTTTACGCACTGAAAACCTTTGATTATGAAATTGAGAAAGAGTTTCTTTTCCACATCGAGGCCAGAGACTCTGGATCTCCTCCACTCAGCAGTAACGTGACTGTACACATCATTATTGTGGACCAGAACGACAATGCTCCACTTATTGTCTCTCCATGGCGCGCACACGGCTCGGTGGTGGAGGAAAAGATCCCAAGATCCACAGATAAAGGCTCCCTGGTTTCCAAGGTGATAGCCTTAGACACAGACTCTGTGCACAACTCTCGGATTACCTACCAGTTTCTCCAGGTGACTGATGCTACCTTGTTCAGTCTGGACCAATATAACGGAGAGATCCGGACTATGAGGATGTTCAGTTACAAAGATTCCCGCCATCACAGACTGGTTGTTGTTGCCAAGGACAACGGTGAACCTGCTCTCTCTGCTACAGTCACCATCAAACTGTCCACAGTGGAGACCGCCATGAAGGCCTACTCTGACATGACTGAGGTGCCTCTGGAATATGACATCTTTTCAGACCTCAACCTGTATTTGGTCATCGGTCTGGGCTCTGTGTCATTTCTCTTATTGATCACCATATTGGTCACCATTGTGATCAAGTGTCAAAATCCCAAGCCCAGTAAAACGGCTCCACCCTGCAGGAACAGTGTGATTAGCGAGAGAAACTCCACCATCGCAGACTCCACTCTGGTCTCCAACGATGCCTACTGGTACAGTCTGTTCCTAGCAGAGACCAGGAAAGGAAAGTTGGTGGTTAGACAGCCTGTGCCAAAGGGCTCCAGATACATCGTGTCCAGTTTACCAAGAGGGACAGGACTGACTGAAACCAGTGACTCAGCAGCTTCTACTTTGCAGGTACGATATCAAAGTATAAATTTGCTTTCTCATTTTTCACGAGTTCAAAAGGAATTTGTTGATATCTAATGTCATATGAATAAAGTTTTAACGAGTTTACCTTTATCACTCGGGTTATGCAAACGTTAATAAAAAAAAGGTCCAAATGTTTTTATTATTATTATTATTATTATTATTATTATTATTACTTTGAATAACTTAGAAAATAACACATACTTCATTAATCAGGTAAAATATAGACAACAGCGTGGTGGCGCTGGTATATCAGTAAAATACCAGCCAATGAACGCCATCACAGTAAATCGGGGAACGTTGATGAGATGCCGGACAGCTCCGTGGTGCTGATTATCTACTGCGCAGACCTTCGCCGCTTCTAATGGCAAATGTCTACGAAATAATTTTCTGCCCAAAGATGTTTGATACCAAGATAGTTAAAAAAAAAATACTAAAAGGTTTTTAATGCCCTCTAATGTGCAACAACTCTCGCACATAACAACGGACTCCGGTGTAACAATGGATATTTCGAAAAGGTATGTCCCTTTCGTTGCGCTCATTCTTTTTTCCATTATTAGCGATATATCGACTTCAGTGACTCATTATTCCATACCTGAGGAAATGAAAGAAAGATCAGTTGTCGCTAACCTTGCAAATGATCTTAGTCTGGATGTTAAAACACTGAATCAGAGGAAGATGCGCCTCGATATAATCGCGAACAAGAAATATCTAGATGTGAACAAAGACACTGGTGAGCTGTTTGTTGTGGAAAAGATTGACAGAGAACATATTTGCCCTTCAAAGCTGACATCTTCCTGTTATCTCCGACTGGAGGTCATATTAGAAAACCCTCTACGAATTTTTAATATAGAGGTGGAAATTTTGGACATGAACGACAACGCCCCACAGTTTCGAAGAGACGCCATTCATTTGGATATTTCCGAATCGACGTCAAAAGGTGAGAGATTTTCTCTCAGCAACGCAGTGGATCCTGATGTCGGAACGAATTCAGTAAAAACTTATCACCTGAGTGAAAGTGAATATTTTAATATTGAGGTTCAAACGGGACGAGAAGGCTCAAAGTTTGCAGATTTGATCCTAAAAAAGACATTAGATCGAGAGCAGCAGGCTGTTCATAATTTAATTCTCACAGCTATAGATGGAGGAACACCTGCTCGTTCTGGTACTGCCAGTGTTATTGTTCATGTGTTGGATACAAATGATAATGCCCCGACTTTTGAAAAGAACAATGTAAGTGTAAAAATGACTGAAAATTCTCCCATTGGAAGCCTTGTTATTGATCTCAATGCAACAGACTTAGATGAAGGGTCAAATTCTGATATAACATATTCATACAGTTTATATACATCAGAAAAGACACAAGAAACATTTAATTTGAATCCAACAACAGGAGAAATTACTGTTAAGGGAATGTTAAACTATGAAGATTTTAGGATTTATGATATGGAAGTAATAGCAACAGACAAAGGAGCAAACAGTTTATCAGGACAATGTACCATAAAGATTCAAGTTGAGGACATGAATGACAACCATCCAGAATTATCTATTAAATCATTTCAGAGTCCAGTCAGTGAAAACATTGAATTAAACACAGTGATAGCTGTAGTTAGTGTCAGTGATAAAGACTCAGGTGATAATGGAGTGGTAGATCTTCATATTCCAGATAACATGCCTTTCAAATTGAGGGAGTCATCTGATAACTATTATGAATTAGTGGTATCAGAGCCATTAGACCGTGAGAAGGTCCCAGAATATGACATCACTTTCACTGTCACAGACAGAGGTTCTCCTCCTTTATCTGACAATGAAACTATGACTTTAGAGCTGCTGGATGTTAATGACAATGTTCCACAGTTCCCTCAGTCATTTTTTACAATACGTGTGATGGAGAACAACGTACCTGGGGCCTTGCTCAGCTCACTGACCGCGTTTGACCCTGACCTCCATGAAAACCAGTACCTAGTTTACTTCATCATAGAGAAGGAGATCGCCAACACCTCCATGTCCATGCTGTTCTCCATCAATCCGGAGAACGGTAATCTTTATGGACTGAAAACTTTTGACTATGAGATCGAGAAGGAGTTTCTTTTCCACATCGAGGCCAGAGACTCTGGATCTCCTCCACTCAGCAGTAACGTGACTGTACACATCATTATTGTGGACCAGAACGACAATGCTCCAGTTATTGTCTCTCCATGGCGCGCACACGGCTCGGTGGTGGAGGAAAAGATCCCAAGATCCACAGATAAAGGCTCCCTGGTTTCCAAGGTGATAGCCTTAGACACAGACTCTGTGCACAACTCTCGGATTACCTACCAGTTTCTCCAGGTGACTGATGCTACCTTGTTCAGTCTGGACCAATATAACGGAGAGATCCGGACTATGAGGATGTTCAGTTACAAAGATTCCCGCCATCACAGACTGGTTGTTGTTGCCAAGGACAACGGGGAACCTGCTCTCTCTGCTACAGTCACTATCAAACTGTCCACAGTGGAGACCGCCATGAAGGCCTACTCTGACATGACTGAGGTGCCTCTGGAATATGACATCTTTTCAGACCTCAACCTGTATTTGGTCATCGGTTTGGGCTCTGTGTCATTTCTCTTATTGATCACCATACTGGTCACCATTGTGATCAAGTGCCAAAATCCCAAGCCCAGTAAAACGGCTCCACCCTGCAGGAACAGTGTAATTAGCGAGAGGAACTCCACCATCGCAGACTCCACTCTGGTCTCCAACGATGCCTACTGGTACAGTCTGTTCCTAGCAGAAACCAGGAAAGGAAAGTTGGTGGTTAGACAGCCTGTGCCAAAGGGCTCCAGATACATCGTGTCCAGTTTACCAAGAGGGACAGGACTGACTGAGACCAGTGACTCAGCAGCTTCTACTTTGCAGGTACGAATTTGATCAATGAACACATTTTTTTTCTATTTTTCTTTTCTGTCATTCAGCTATATAAAATCCAGTCCCACTGATTTTAGACAGTTTTGTCGTGACTATATTTTAAAGTATAACTTTTTGTAAATATTTTTACACACCTTTTCATCACAGGCTCATTCTAAATTTAAAGTGTATCCATCAAATTGCATGCAAAACTGTATTTTTATGGTACTCCTGAATCTTAGATTCACTGTTATGATATATCTCATTAAATGAATTTGAGAAGCCAGAATTTAAAGTATATAATCAACATTTAGATGTGTTGTTGAATAATACCATTTTACTGCACATTTATCCATGTCAGAAAGGTAGTATTCAAATAAAGATTACCTTATTTTCATGAATGGGTTAATAAACCAAACAGATAACAAACAAATAAAAACAAACAAACAAAAAACAAAGAAAGATAAAACACATCTAAATATCTTGGTAATCAAATGATCTCACATGATCAGAGCAGTTACCATTTCAGACTCTCATTTTCCTCCCCATACATTTACAAAACGATCTTAACTTCAATGCTACTTGATAATAATATTTAAAAAAGAAAGAAAGAAAAAAAAAAAGAAAACAACTTAAAATTTTTAACTGTCATTTTCAAGGTTTGTACAGATGAATTTGTTCACATGTCATCCAGCAAGTTAACTAAAAGCATAAGATATGTATTAGTCTAGAATGGAGAAAATAAATGTATTTTTTCTTTAACTTGTAAGATATATATATATATATATATATATATATATATATATATATACACTTCTCACAAATCTTTAAGTGAAGAAAAATGTCTCAACTAAAAACAAAAAAAAACATTGATAATATTTCATCATGACACTTCATAAGTGCACCATTTTCCTGGATTTGATATGTCTTGTGGTGGTGCTGCGAATCTGCATGGTGGCGCTGTTTTATTCAAGCCCTCGAACACCACGATAGTTTTAGTCATTATAGCCTTTTTCCTGCAAAGACTGGACCGTTCCGTGGTGCTGAAAAGCCAATTTGAATATTAGAGTGCGCTTTTTTTGCACTGAAACATAATCAGGATCCCAATTTATTCCACAATATTCCACCGAAAATCCTTATTTAATCGATTGAAGCTCTGCCGTATTGTAACAATAATGGGCCCCAATGTAACAAAGGCGTCTTGGAAAAGGTACGTGCTGCTCCTTATTCTTTATACTTTTGTTCGCAACACATCGACCTCAGTGACTCATTATTCTATACCCGAAGAAATGAAAGACGGATCGGTTGTCGCCAACCTCGCAACAGATCTGAGTCTGGACGTCACAACACTGACAAAGAGAAAGATGCGTCTTGATATCATCGCAAACAAGAAATATCTAGATGTGAACAAAGAGACTGGTGAGCTGTATATCGTGGAGCGGATTGATAGGGAACAGATTTGCACCACCAAATGGTCATCATCGTGCTATTTAAAACTTGAAGTAACATTAGAAAATCCACTGCGGATATTTAACATAGAATTAGAAGTATTAGATATGAACGACAACGCCCCGCAATTTCGAAGAGACGCCATTCATTTAGATATATCTGAAGCGACGCCTAAAGGAGAGAGATTTTCCCTCAGCAATGCAGTGGATCCGGATGTGGGATCAAATTCAGTAAAGACCTATCGTCTTAGTGAAAGTGATTATTTTAACATTGAGGTTCAGACTGGTAGAGATGGATCCAAGTTTGCCGATTTAATCCTGAAAAAGACATTAGATCGAGAGCAGCAGGCGGGGCATGATTTAATACTCACCGCTATAGATGGAGGAACACCTGCTCGTTCTGGTACTGTTAGCATTATTGTTCATGTTTCAGATACAAATGATAATTCACCTACATTTGACAAAGTAGTTTATAACGTTAAAGTAATGGAAAATTCTCCCATTGGTAGCACTGTAATTGATCTGAATGCAACAGACTTAGATGAAGGGTCAAATTCTGATATAACATATTCATATAGTTTGTATACATCAGAAAAAACACAAGAAACATTTAATTTGAATCCAACAACAGGAGAAATTACTGTTAAGGGAATGTTAAACTATGAAGATTTTAAAATTTATGATATGGAAGTAATAGCAACAGACAAAGCAGCAAACAGTTTATCAGGACAATGTACCATAAAGATTCAAGTTGAGGACATGAATGACAACCATCCAGAATTATCTATTAAATCATTTCAGAGCCCAGTCAGTGAAAACATCGAATTAAACACAGTGATAGCTGTAGTAAGTGTTAGTGATAAAGACTCAGGTGATAATGGAGTGGTAGATCTTCATATTCCAGATAACATGCCTTTCAAACTGAGGGAGTCCTCTGATAACTATTATGAATTAGTGGTATCAGAGCCATTAGACCGTGAGAAGGTCCCAGAATATGACATCACTTTCACTGTCACAGACAGAGGTTCTCCTCCTTTATCTGACAATGAAACTATGACTTTAGAGCTGCTGGATGTTAATGACAATGTTCCACAGTTCCCTCAGTCATTTTATACAATACGTGTGATGGAGAACAACGTACCTGGGGCCTTGCTCAGCTCACTGACTGCGTTTGACCCTGACCTCCATGAAAACCAGTACCTAGTTTACTTCATCATAGAGAAGGAGATCGCCAACACCTCCATGTCCATGCTGTTCTCCATCAATCCGGAGAACGGTAATCTTTATGGACTGAAAACGTTTGACTATGAGATCGAAAAGGAGTTTCTTTTCCACATCGAGGCCAGAGACTCTGGATCTCCTCCACTCAGCAGTAACGTGACTGTACACATCATTATTGTGGACCAGAACGACAATGCTCCAGTTATTGTCTCTCCATGGCGCGCACACGGCTCGGTGGTGGAGGAAAAGATCCCAAGATCCACAGATAAAGGCTCCCTGGTTTCCAAGGTGATAGCCTTAGACACAGACTCTGTGCACAACTCTCGGATCACCTACCAGTTTCTCCAGGTGACTGATGCTACCTTGTTCAGTCTGGACCAATATAACGGAGAGATCCGGACTATGAGGATGTTCAGTTACAAAGATTCCCGCCATCACAGACTGGTTGTTGTTGCCAAGGACAACGGAGAACCTGCTCTCTCTGCTACAGTCACCATCAAACTGTCCACAGTGGAGACCGCCATGAAGGCCTACTCTGACATGACTGAGGTGCCTCTGGAATATGACATCTTTTCAGACCTCAACCTGTATTTGGTCATCGGTTTGGGCTCTGTGTCATTTCTCTTATTGATCACCATATTGGTCACCATTGTGATCAAGTGTCAAAATCCCAAGCCCAGTAAAACGGCTCCACCCTGCAGGAACAGTGTGATTAGCGAGAGAAACTCCACCATCGCAGACTCCACTCTGGTCTCCAACGATGCCTACTGGTACAGTCTGTTCCTAGCAGAGACCAGGAAAGGAAAGTTGGTGGTTAGACAGCCTGTGCCAAAGGGCTCCAGATACATCGTGTCCAGTTTACCAAGAGGGACAGGACTGACTGAAACCAGTGACTCAGCAGCTTCTACTCTGCAGGTATGAGTTGGGAAGAAAAAATTACTTTTATTTTATTTATTTATTTTTCATCATTATCGGAAGTCTATTCAGTGCTATGTAATGTCACATTGTTGGTGCTTTCAAGGTAAATTTATACTCACATGCCTTCATTAAGGTGTTGACTAATTTTATATTTTTATGGTTGTACTTTTGACTAAGCTCTAAAATATTAGATTGACTTAAGAGGTATGCCCTGCATTTAATTTGGCAAAGTTTGGCGTAGCGTATAGGGGGCGCTGATTTAACAAAAAAACCAGTCCTTGAACGTATGACGGCAGATAGTGGCACATTTTGGAACAACAGGCCTGCTCCGCGGTGCTGAAAATTTGTTGCGAACACACGCTTTCCCTTTTTATTGGTGAAAGCGTAAAAAAACATTTGTCTCTGTGATTATTTTCGGGTTCAGAACGGTAAAAACAAATTTATTTATTACATAAAACGGTATTTATGCCGACTAATGTGCTACATCCCTCAGACATGAAACGGAATCTCGCTGCAACAATGGAGAAATGGAAAAGGTACGTCCCGTTCGTTTTACTTATTATTTTTACCTTCGTAAGCGACGTATCACCTTCAGTGACTCATTATTCTATACCAGAGGAAATGAAAGAAGGATCGATTGTCGCCAATCTTGCAACCGATCTCAGCCTGGATGTAAAAACACTGAATCAGAGGAAGATGCGTCTTGACATCGTTGCTAACAAAAAATATCTAGATGTGAACAAAGAGACTGGTGAGCTCTATGTTGTTGAGAAGATTGACAGAGAATATATTTGCACTACGAAGTCGTCCGCTTCCTGTTATCTCCGACTGGAGGTCATATTAGAAAACCCTCTACGAATTTTTAATATAGAGGTGGAAATTTTGGACATGAACGACAACGCCCCACAGTTTCGAAGAGACGCCATTCATTTGGATATTTCCGAATCGACGTCAAAAGGTGAGAGATTTTCTCTCAGCAACGCAGTGGATCCTGATGTCGGAACGAATTCAGTAAAGACTTATCACCTGAGTGAAAGTGAATATTTTAATATTGAGGTTCAAACGGGACGAGAAGGCTCAAAGTTTGCAGATTTGATCATGAAAAAGACATTAGATCGAGAGCAGCAGGCCGTTCATAATTTAATTCTCACAGCTATAGATGGAGGAACACCTGCTCGTTCTGGTACTGCCAGTGTTATAGTTCATGTTTTGGATACAAACGATAATGCTCCTACTTTTGAAAAAGATCATTTGCGAATTAACGTTTTGGAAAATTCTCCCATTGGAAGCCTTGTTATTGATCTGAATGCAACAGACTTAGATGAAGGGTCAAATTCTGATATAACATATTCATACAGTTTATATACATCAGAAAAGACACAAGAAACATTTCATTTGAATCCAACAACAGGAGAAATTACTGTTAAGGGAATGTTAAACTATGAAGATTTTAAAATTTATGATATGGAAGTAATAGCAACAGACAAAGGAGCAAACAGTTTATCAGGACAATGTACCATAAAGATTCAAGTTGAGGACATGAATGATAACCATCCAGAATTATCTATTAAATCATTTCAGAGTCCAGTCAGTGAAAACATTGAATTAAACACAGTGATAGCTGTAGTTAGTGTCAGTGATAAAGACTCAGGTGATAATGGAGTGGTAGATCTTCATATTCCAGATAACATGCCTTTCAAACTGAGGGAGTCCTCTGATAACTATTATGAATTAGTGGTATCAGAGCCATTAGACCGTGAGAAGGTCCCAGAATATGACATCACTTTCACTGTCACAGACAGAGGTTCTCCTCCTTTATCTGACAATGAAACTATGACTTTAGAGCTGCTGGATGTTAATGACAATGTCCCACAGTTCCCTCAGTCATTTTATACAATACGTGTGATGGAGAACAACGTACCTGGGGCCTTGCTCAGCTCACTGACTGCGTTTGACCCTGACCTCCATGAAAACCAGTACCTAGTTTACTTCATCATAGAGAAGGACATTGCCAACACCTCCATGTCCATGCTGTTCTCCATCAATCCGGAGAACGGTAATCTTTATGGACTGAAAACCTTTGACTATGAGATTGAAAAGGAGTTTCTTTTCCACATCGAGGCCAGAGACTCTGGTTCTCCTCCACTCAGCAGTAACGTGACTGTACACATCATTATTGTGGACCAGAACGACAATGCTCCAGTTATTGTCTCTCCATGGCGCGCACACGGCTCGGTGGTGGAGGAAAAGATCCCAAGATCCACAGATAAAGGCTCCCTGGTTTCCAAGGTGATAGCCTTAGACACAGACTCTGTGCACAACTCTCGGATTACCTACCAGTTTCTCCAGGTGACTGATGCTACCTTGTTCAGTCTGGACCAATATAACGGAGAGATCCGGACTATGAGGATGTTCAGTTACAAAGATTCCCGCCATCACAGACTGGTTGTTGTTGCCAAGGACAACGGGGAACCTGCTCTCTCTGCTACAGTCACCATCAAACTGTCCACAGTGGAGACCGCCATGAAGGCCTACTCTGACATGACTGAGGTGCCTCTGGAATATGACATCTTTTCAGACCTCAACCTGTATTTGGTCATCGGTCTGGGCTCTGTGTCATTTCTCTTATTGATCACCATATTGGTCACTATTGTGATCAAGTGTCAAAATCCCAAGCCCAGTAAAACGGCTCCACCCTGCAGGAACAGTGTGATTAGCGAGAGGAACTCCACCATCGCAGACTCCACTCTGGTCTCCAACGATGCCTACTGGTACAGTCTGTTCCTAGCAGAAACCAGGAAAGGAAAGTTGGTGGTTAGACAGCCTGTGCCAAAGGGCTCCAGATACATCGTGTCCAGTTTACCAAGAGGGACAGGACTGACTGAGACCAGTGACTCAGCAGCTTCTACTTTGCAGGTAGGATTACAATTTGGTACATGGATGTATGCCATATAACTAATATTGAAGCCCTTGTAGTCTCACTAATGGACATCAATTAATACTCACTTTAGTACAACAGCACACCATTCATCAAGCCATACTTTCGTGAATCTTGATCGCATTTTTAATTAGTTTATAATCCTGTTAATCGTTCATACCAAGTCAGTATGAAATTAATCGGATTAAGAAAAATAAACTGGTGACCACAGTGATTGTCAACTTCCAGAAAATAGAAAGAATGAATAAATAAATGAATAAATAAATACTTATTTCATTCGAATAATAATTTTTGTAAGGTTTTAATTACAACTGAGCTTTCTTTTGATTTACTTAAGCTATAGCATGGGGGGGGGGGGGGGGGGGGGGGGGGTTGATCGATTCCCAATTTTTGATTATGTTTCATTTACAGATCAACTTTTTGAGACAAAATTCATGTCTTAATTTGTTTCACGCATTTTTTTTAACTAAACAAAGACAATTAAAATAATGATTGCAAACGTTCTGAAACTTCTATTTTTCTCCATCCAGTTGGTTTTACATTTGTAAGTCACTTTCAATTTGTTTTAAGTCACTGAATTAAACATCGGACAACATCAATCTGAAATCATAACGCCATTAAACAAACAAACAAACAAATATATAAATAAATTAATTAATTAATTAATTAATTAAAAAAAATATAATAAAATAAAATGGGTGTTTAAACGGCTATGCGAACTAGCCTCAAGTGTCTGCTAATAAATGGCTTTGAAACTGCCAGTGCAGCACAAACAGAAAATGTATGACTTGATCTGAAACACAAGGATTGAAATCTGACAACTGACCCCATAGTCGGGGTCAGTTGTAACATATCTGGTGTGTATTTTCCTTACATTTTTAATGTCTAATTGTTTGTATCTTTTTTTGTTGTTCAAGTAACATACCTTGGGATGAAATGTAACGTTATGAAATGAGGCCCAGACTTCTTAACAAACGTGCTGTGGTCCCACAGCATAGAAATGAAAGACGCATTACATAAATTCCCAACCAATTTCCGGAGCCGTTGTTGCCCAGCAGTGTCCCGAGGCTGAGAAATCACAATATAGCCTACACATTTTCATCCGGTATGTTTCGCTTTACCTGCTAACACACTGGCTGTTTTTGAACGGGCGCTGTGGCTGTATCAGCAAAGAAACGCAAGAATACATTATCGGAGGAAGAGAGGAAACGAAAAAGAGAAAGGGACAAAACGGGCACAACATATGGGTATTGTCTGTTTCCATGTCTTAACACAGTAATAACAAATATAGAATACCATATGCAACAGGCTTTTGCTGGCTGAAGAAAGTTCACAGTTCAGATAGGCTATAAGATGGATGCTGTTGGGGAGGCGCTTAGGAACATTGCAAAAGTTCTGTTGTGAGTTTTTAAACTACACTAACATCTTAATCACTAACATCAGTTTGTTCTGCTTGAGTAAAATGCAGTGGGAAAGCAAACTAAACCAAAGGTGTGGAGATTTTCTGATCCCCCCTACCGAACAAAGTCCCCCTGTCTATCTTGGTGCAAATGCGCCCTAAAACAAAAGGTTGTCATTCGAAACACGTTTTCTAAACCGTTACAACCTACCCCATGAAAGCGTATTGCAATTGCCCCCCAGTGCATTATTCATGAGCTAGCTGGCAATACAGCTAACAACTAAAACATCACCACAAATAACCTGATTGAAAAACAGCTAAACAGACACATAATCAACATGATATATGTTTGACAACTTCAACTACAAAGGAAGCTATTTAGTCATAAAAATAGTCATGAAAAATTCTTACCACAAAACGATATTTTCCCTTATAAATTTTGCTGTGTATGCCTCAAGTTAATATTTTTCACATGCAGACTAAGGACTAAACTGAACATGTGCAGAGTGAATTAGATGATTCCTAACTTCTCCCTGATTGAAGCAACTGCAAGTGTTACAACTGACCCGTGTTATAACTGTCCCCAGTCTCCGTGACGGCAGCATTTGAAAATGCAATGAATCGTTGCTCTTAAAAACAGATTTTATTGAAATAAACAAATGTTACGCATCATCTTCAGTGAAATTCTAAGAATTAGCAAAATGCAAGAAGATGGCGCTGTTTTATCTGTAAAATCCCAGCCCATTGACGTCATAATCGTGAGTCATTGTTGTCTGAGCACTTCTGGAAAGATAAGGAGCAGCTTCGTGGTGCTGCAAATTCACTAAATGACGCGCCAGTTTCTCTTTACGTTAACTGAGCTTAGTGACATAGGTTATAGCCTATGCATCTGACTGTGCTTGGGAACAAGATTGTTATAAAACAAAAAATTTGTACTTGGAATATTTTATACTGACTGAGGTGTTGTGACTCGCGCTAAAACACGGGTTCCGCTATGACAATGGAATCATTGAAAAGGTACGTTGTGTTCTCCTTTTGTTTTGTACTTTCATTCGTTCAAATCAAATCGAGCTCAGTGACCCATTATTCCATACCCGAGGAAATGAAAGAAGGATCCATTGTCGCGAACCTCGCGACCGATCTCAGCCTGGATGTTAAAACACTGAATCAGAGGAAGATGCGTCTCGACATCGTTGCTAACAAGAAATACCTAGACGTGAACAAAGAGACAGGGGACCTGTATGTTGTTGAGAAGATTGACAGGGAATATATTTGCAATACGAAGTCCTCTTGTTATCTCAGACTAGAAGTTATACTAGAAAACCCAGTAAGAATCTTTAATATGGAAGTAGAAATTTTGGACATGAACGACAACGCCCCGCAGTTTCGAAGAAGCACTATATATCTTGACATATCCGAAGCGACACCACAGGGGGAGAGATTTTCCCTCAGTAATGCGGTTGACCCTGATGTTGGAAGCAATTCTTTGAACACGTATCACCTGAGTGAAAGTCAATATTTTAATATTCAGGTTCAGACTGGGAGAGATAGATCTAAGTTTGCTGATTTGATCCTGAAAAAGACATTAGATAGAGAGCAGCAGGCCGTTCATAATTTAATTCTCACAGCTATAGATGGAGGGACACCTGCTCGGTCGGGTACTGCCAGTGTTATTGTTCGTGTTTTGGACACAAACGATAACGCACCCACATTTAAAGAATCAATTTATAATGTTAAAATAATGGAAAATTCACCGATTGGAAGCCTTGTTATTGATCTCAATGCAACAGACTTAGATGAAGGGTCAAATTCTGATATAACATATTCATACAGTTTATATACATCAGAAAAAACACAAGAAACATTTAATTTGAATCCAACAACAGGAGAAATTACTGTCAGGGGAATGTTAAACTATGAAGATTTTAAAATTTATGATATGGAAGTAATAGCAACAGACAAAGGAGCAAACAGTTTATCAGGACAATGTACCATAAAGATTCAAGTTGAGGACATGAATGATAACCATCCAGAATTATCTATTAAATCATTTCAGAGTCCAGTCAGTGAAAACATTGAATTAAACACAGTGATAGCTGTAGTTAGTGTCAGTGATAAAGACTCAGGTGATAATGGAGTGGTAGATCTTCATATTCCAGATAACATGCCTTTCAAACTGAGAGAGTCCTCTGATAACTATTATGAATTAGTGGTATCAGAGCCATTAGACCGTGAGAAGGTCCCAGAATATGACATCACTTTCACTGTCACAGACAGAGGTTCTCCTCCTTTATCCGACAATGAAACTATGACTTTAGAGCTGCTGGATGTTAATGACAATGTTCCACAGTTCCCTCAGTCATTTTATACAATACGTGTGATGGAGAACAACGTACCTGGGGCCTTGCTCAGCTCACTGACCGCGTTTGACCCTGACCTCCATGAAAACCAGTACCTAGTTTACTTCATCATAGAGAAGGAGATCGCCAACACCTCCATGTCCATGCTGTTCTCCATCAATCCGGAGAATGGTAATCTTTATGGACTGAAAACTTTTGATTATGAAATTGAGAAGGAGTTTCTTTTCCACATCGAGGCCAGAGACTCTGGATCTCCTCCACTCAGCAGTAACGTGACTGTACACATCATTATTGTGGACCAGAACGACAATGCTCCAGTTATTGTCTCTCCATGGCGCGCACACGGCTCGGTGGTGGAGGAAAAGATCCCAAGATCCACAGATAAAGGCTCCCTGGTTTCCAAGGTGATAGCCTTAGACACAGACTCTGTGCACAACTCTCGGATTACCTACCAGTTTCTCCAGGTGACTGATGCTACCTTGTTCAGTCTGGACCAATATAACGGAGAGATCCGGACTATGAGGATGTTCAGTTACAAAGATTCCCGCCATCACAGACTGGTTGTTGTTGCCAAGGACAACGGAGAACCTGCTCTCTCTGCTACAGTCACTATCAAACTGTCCACAGTGGAGACCGCCATGAAGGCCTACTCTGACATGACTGAGGTGCCTCTGGAATATGACATCTTTTCAGACCTCAACCTGTATTTGGTCATCGGTCTGGGCTCTGTGTCATTTCTCTTATTGATCACCATATTGGTCACCATTGTGATCAAGTGTCAAAATCCCAAGCCCAGTAAAACGGCTCCACCCTGCAGGAACAGTGTGATTAGTGAGAGAAACTCCACCATCGCAGACTCCACTCTGGTCTCCAACGATGCCTACTGGTACAGTCTGTTCCTAGCAGAGACCAGGAAAGGAAAGTTGGTGGTTAGACAGCCTGTGCCAAAGGGCTCCAGATACATAGTGTCCAGTTTACCAAGAGGGACAGGACTGACTGAAACCAGTGACTCAGCAGCTTCTACTCTGCAGGTGAGACACTTCTGTTGTTCCAACATTGTTACATACTATATTATATTTTGGGTATTCTTAGTGTCATTTACAATTCCTTCAACAAAGCAATACTTAATACTGGATTGTAAAAATATTTGTGAAAAGTTTTCCTCTATTGTAATAAAAAAGCATTTGGCACCCACATCTCTTTCATAGTTATAAAAGGCTTTTAGGTTCTACATGTAATTCAGCATCTTGTTTCATGACATTTCATAAAAACAAAAAAGTCCTGATTTAATTTATATCAGTGGGTGCACAAACATTTATTGCTTTGATTCACATTACATTTGTCATTCCCATTTAAAGATTTCCCAGCATGACTATGAAAATTAGCAAACCCCTAACAAAATCAAAGAAAAAAAAAAGTATTTTTTTAAAAAGTAAACAAGACAACAAAATTCCAGAAGCAGAATACAAAACAGCATTGCTAAAAATATTGTCCACTCTTGTTTGACAACATTCAAAGACATTTAGTAGACACTGGTCAGTTATAACACCATGATTACCTTTTGTGTCTCCCACTTTTCACCATAACATGTCTGATCAGGTATAGTGTACAAAGAAGATCTGCAACTTTCTTAAAGAGTTTTGTATGAAGATTTGTGTGATATTTCTTTTCAGCCCCTTGGGTTGTGGGGTGGAGGGCTTTGTGAATTGGGTTTCTTACAACAGATGGAATCAAATCCCATCACATCGGTGTTTGGGGAGTTTAGAGGCTATAAGTAAGCTCCAGTGGCTCTGTCATGTTTTGTGAACATGTCCTAAGCAGATTTTGAAGGGCACACTGCTATCTTGCTAGGGTAAGCTACTACTTCAGGGCAGCAATGTTAGCTTATAGACCAGGTTGATTGGGCTGCAAAAACGTTTACATGTACGTGAGAAGTGCAAAAGT
This sequence comes from Melanotaenia boesemani, assembly GCF_017639745.1. Taxonomy (NCBI): domain Eukaryota; kingdom Metazoa; phylum Chordata; class Actinopteri; order Atheriniformes; family Melanotaeniidae; genus Melanotaenia; species Melanotaenia boesemani. The sequence goes on along the minus strand of NC_055688.1, from coordinate 25,538,271 downwards.
AACATCCATGTTAATGCCAGGATCCAGGTTTTCCAAGCTGAACAATGCACTGTAACATGAATAGGCAATGCCAGGCATGGGTCCTCACAGTTGTTTTAATGTTATGGTCGATCAGTTATATATATAACAGACAGTTGTCAGATGGTTTCGACCAGATTGGGGCGCTGTTCCCCAGCCCTACATTCAACTGTGACGTCAAAATCATCATAACAACCTTCACAGATTTGACCAAGAGAGCAGTGAATGAACAGCTCCTGGTGCTGAATGCGTTGGGGTTTTTAAGATGTGTCAGTTTCAGCTGTTTCGTTTGGGAATTTAACAGAAGTCTTGGTTTAGGTTAAAATTATACGTGAGAGGGTTTTAATTTATGCTGAAGAAAACCAACATCTGTAGCAACAATGAACGGCTTATTCGGCATTGAACGGGGAAGGTACGTCGCGACTGTTCTTCTCTTCGTTGTGACATTAAAATCCACTTTAGCTGTAACACACTATTCGGTTCCCGAGGAACTCGAAGAAGGCTCTGTCGTTGCAAATCTAGCAGGAGATTTGGGACTAGATGTGAAGACGTTAGTGGAGCGGAAAATGCGTATAGAGATCATTGCCAACAGGAAGTACCTGGATGTGAACAAAGAAACGGGAGAGCTGTATATTGTGGAGAGAATTGACAGAGAGTCTCTCTGTCCCGCAAAAACGTCATGTTATCTGAAAATGGAAGCAATAATTGAAAATCCTAAACGGATATTTTACATCGAATTAGAGGTAATGGACATAAATGACAACGCCCCTCATTTTAGAAGAGACAGGATAGATTTAGATATTTCAGAAGCTACGCAGGCTGGTGAGCGTTTTTCTGTGAGCAATGCCGTTGATCCAGACGTTGGGTCTAACTCAGTAAAAACGTACCACTTGAGCGAAAGTGATTACTTCACAATAGAAATTCAAACGGGGAGAGATGGGTCAAAATTTGCTGATTTGATCTTGAAAAAAAGTTTAAACCGAGAGCAGCAAGCTGTTCATTATTTAATGCTTACAGCTGTAGATGGCGGTGTGCCGTCTCGTTCTGGTACAGCCAGCATCATTGTTCATGTTTTGGATACAAACGACAACGCCCCCATATTTGAACAAGAGAGTTACCAAGTCAGCGTAATGGAGAATTCTCCAATAGGAAGTCTCGTTATTCATCTCAATGCCACAGATTTGGACGAAGGGTCAAATTCAGAGTTAATATATTCTTATAGTCTGTATACATCGGAAAAAACGCAGGGGACATTTCAGTTAGATCCCACCACAGGAGAAATAACTGTAAAAGGTGTATTAAATTATGAAGATTTTAGAATTTATGATATGGAAGTAGTAGCAACGGATAAAGGAATCAGTGCATTATCAGGACAATGTAAAATCAAAATTCTGGTTGAAGACATGAATGACAACCATCCAGAATTATCTATCAAATCATTTCAGAGTCCAGTGAGTGAAAACATTGAATTAAACACAGTGATAGCTGTAGTTAGTGTCAGTGATAAAGATTCAGGTGATAATGGAGTGGTAGATCTTCATATTCCAGATAACATGCCTTTCAAACTGAGGGAGTCATCTGATAACTATTATGAATTAGTGGTATCAGAGCCATTAGACCGTGAGAAGGTCCCAGAATATGACATCACTTTCACTGTCACAGACAGAGGTTCTCCTCCTTTATCCGACAATGAAACTATGACTTTAGAGCTGCTGGATGTTAATGACAATGTCCCACAATTCCCTCAGTCATTTTATACAATACGTGTGATGGAGAACAACGTACCTGGGGCCTTGCTCAGCTCACTGACTGCGTTTGACCCTGACCTCCATGAAAACCAGTACCTAGTTTACTTCATCATAGAGAAGGAGATCGCCAACACCTCCATGTCCATGCTGTTCTCCATCAATCCGGAGAACGGTAATCTTTATGGACTGAAAACTTTTGATTATGAGATCGAGAAGGAGTTTCTTTTCCACATCGAGGCCAGAGACTCTGGATCTCCTCCACTCAGTAGTAACGTGACTGTACACATCATTATTGTGGACCAGAACGACAATGCTCCAGTTATTGTCTCTCCATGGCGCGCACACGGCTCGGTGGTGGAGGAAAAGATCCCAAGATCCACAGATAAAGGCTCCCTGGTTTCCAAGGTGATAGCCTTAGACACAGACTCTGTGCACAACTCTCGGATTACCTACCAGTTTCTCCAGGTGACTGATGCTACCTTGTTCAGTCTGGACCAATATAACGGAGAGATCCGGACTATGAGGATGTTCAGTTACAAAGATTCCCGCCATCACAGACTGGTTGTTGTTGCCAAGGACAACGGGGAACCTGCTCTCTCTGCTACAGTCACCATCAAACTGTCCACAGTGGAGACCGCCATGAAGGCCTACTCTGACATGACTGAGGTGCCTCTGGAATATGACATCTTTTCAGACCTCAACCTGTATTTGGTCATCGGTTTGGGCTCTGTGTCATTTCTCTTATTGATCACCATATTGGTCACCATTGTGATCAAGTGTCAAAATCCCAAGCCCAGTAAAACGGCTCCACCCTGCAGGAACAGTGTGATTAGCGAGAGAAACTCCACCATCGCAGACTCCACTCTGGTCTCCAACGATGCCTACTGGTACAGTCTGTTCCTAGCAGAGACCAGGAAAGGAAAGTTGGTGGTTAGACAGCCTGTGCCAAAGGGCTCCAGATACATCGTGTCCAGTTTACCAAGAGGGACAGGACTGACTGAGACCAGTGACTCAGCAGCTTCTACTTTGCAGGTAGGAATAAAGTGTACTTCTTTACAGCATTCAATTACAACTCATATTTAGTTTTAAAAGTACCTTATTAGACAATATTTAAGGTAATAGTCAATTTTATTTTCTAGCGTTCTCCTGACTGGATATCAGGTCATATTTTTTTTAGATAGATTCATAAATTTATACATTACTTCCTACATGGAAAACTAACTTGGGTCTAATCTAATTTAGTATCGCCCATTGAAGCATATTAATGCTCACCTTAGTGCAACAGAAAAATATTTTTCAAGGCAACACTTATGTGAAATCTTATCTTGCTTTATTAGTTAAAATTTCTGTTAATTATTTATGCCCTAACAAGTAAGCATGTTCATGGCACAAAAAAAAAAAAATCAAAACAAACAAACAAACAAAAAAAAAAAAAAACAAAAACAAACTTGACTGCAGTGAATAAGGATTTTGGATGGATTTTCCTTTAAAATCATGAATCAGTTCATTTGTATTATAATCGCTTTAACTTCTCAGTTAACGCTTAGCTTCCTTTCAATTTTAGAATTTTACAAGAGAAAAATGCAAATGCAATTCAAATCACAACTTTTGGTTGCAATTTATTTATAAATTAACTCATTGAGAAAAGCTACATATCTTAATATTTGTTTCATGCGATATTGTGTTAAAGCACACAAATGAAGACATGTGAGATAATAATTGCAAACTTTGTTCACTTCTATTTCTACCCATCCCTAATTCTGTATGCATACTAAATGTGTTTAAATTCATTCACATATTTCATTTTATTATTTTATTTTTAAGTCTTTGAATTTAATAGAGGGCCACAACAAACTGAATTCATAATCTCAAATAAAATATAGGGGGAAGAAAAGGGGAAAGATAACTTCAATTTTGACAAAATAATACTCAGTATTTATTCAGGCATGCACGTCTATAATGAGGTGTAACACAAAAATAAAAAATACAAAAAAACAGAGCCCTGGAACAAAGATTTTAACAAATTACTGAGTGTGTGTTTAAAAATTATATATATATAAAAAGAAGATAATAAAATCAGATCCAAAGTTTATTAGAGATGCCATAAAATAATAAAGCTAACATGAGGTTTGTTTAGTTAATTGTAACGACTGCATGTTATTTTAAATGTTATTGGTGAACACAATTCAAATAAATAAAGAAATAAGACTAATTATTAGTAATCATTAGTAAGTTTTAAGAGTCAGCAAGAAGCATGAAGATGGCGCTGTTTTATCAGTATAATCCCAGCATATGGACGCCGTGACCGTCAACCACTGTAGTTGGAGCACATTAGGGAATAACAGAAGATGGCTTCGCGCCCCTGAAAATTCACTCCATGACGGCTTAATCTCTTCAAACCAAAGATTGTCTGAGGGACAGGGGTTATAAATATCTTAATTTTGTCCGGGACAAAGGCTGTTACAAGAAAACAAATATATATGGACTGAGCTGTTGTGGCTCACGCTAAAGCACGGGTTCCGATTTAACAATGGAATCACTGAAAAGGTACGTGGTGCTCTCTGTTTGTTTGGTTTCTTCATTCGTTCAAAACATATCGACTTCAGGGACTCATTATTCCATACCGGAAGAAATGCAAGAAGGATCAGTTGTCGCTAACCTTGCAACCGATCTCGGCCTGGATGTTAAAACGCTGAATCAGAGGAAGATGCGCCTCGACATCATTGCTAACAAGAAATACCTAGACGTGAACAAAGAGACAGGGGACCTGTATGTTGTTGAGAAGATTGATAGAGAATATATTTGCAATACCAAGTCATCGGCATCTTGCTATCTCAGACTGGAGATAATATTAGAAAACCCAGTGCGAATTTTTAATTTAGAAGTAGAAATATTGGACATGAACGACAACGCCCCTCAGTTCAGAAGAGGCACTATATATCTGGACATATCTGAAGCGACACCAAAAGGAGAGAGATTTTCTCTGAGCAATGCAATTGATCCAGATGTTGGAAGCAATTCAGTGAACACGTATCACCTGAGTGAAAGTGAATATTTTAATATTCAGGTTCAGACTGGGAGAGATGGATCTAAGTTTGCTGATTTGATCCTGAAAAAGACATTAGATAGAGAGCAGCAGGCTGTTCATAATTTAATTCTCACAGCTATAGATGGAGGAACACCTGCTCGGTCGGGTACTGCCAGTGTTATTGTTTGTGTTTTGGACACAAATGATAACGCACCCACATTTAAAGAATCAATTTATAATGTTAAAATAATGGAAAATTCTCCCATTGGAAGCCTTGTTATTGGTCTGAATGCAACAGACTTAGATGAAGGGTCAAATTCTGATATAACATATTCATATAGTTTGTATACATCAGAAAAAACACAAGAGATGTTTCATTTGAATCCAATAACAGGAGAAATTACTGTCAAGGGAATGTTGAACTATGAAGATTTCAAAATTTATGATATGGAAGTAATAGCAACAGACAAAGGAGCAAACAGTTTATCAGGACAATGTACCATAAAGATTCAAGTTGAGGACATGAATGACAACCATCCAGAATTATCTATTAAATCATTTCAGAGTCCAGTCAGTGAAAACATTGAATTAAACACAGTGATAGCTGTAGTTAGTGTTAGTGATAAAGACTCAGGTGATAATGGAGTGGTAGATCTTCATATTCCAGATAACATGCCTTTCAAACTGAGGGAGTCCTCTGATAACTATTATGAATTAGTGGTATCAGAGCCATTAGACCGTGAGAAGGTCCCAGAATATGACATCACTTTCACTGTCACAGACAGAGGTTCTCCTCCTTTATCTGACAATGAAACTATGACTTTAGAGCTGCTGGATGTTAATGACAATGTTCCACAGTTCCCTCAGTCATTTTATACAATACGTGTGATGGAGAACAATGTACCTGGGGCCTTGCTCAGCTCACTGACTGCGTTTGACCCTGACCTCCATGAAAACCAGTACCTAGTTTACTTCATCATAGAGAAGGAGATCGCCAACACCTCCATGTCCATGCTGTTCTCCATCAATCCGGAGAACGGTAATCTTTATGGACTGAAAACTTTTGACTATGAGATTGAAAAGGAGTTTCTTTTCCACATCGAGGCCAGAGACTCTGGTTCTCCTCCACTCAGCAGTAACGTGACTGTACACATCATTATTGTGGACCAGAACGACAATGCTCCAGTTATTGTCTCTCCATGGCGCGCACACGGCTCGGTGGTGGAGGAAAAGATCCCAAGATCCACAGATAAAGGCTCCCTGGTTTCCAAGGTGATAGCCTTAGACACAGACTCTGTGCACAACTCTCGGATTACCTACCAGTTTCTCCAGGTGACTGATGCTACCTTGTTCAGTCTGGACCAATATAACGGAGAGATCCGGACTATGAGGATGTTCAGTTACAAAGATTCCCGCCATCACAGACTGGTTGTTGTTGCCAAGGACAACGGAGAACCTGCTCTCTCTGCTACAGTCACTATCAAACTGTCCACAGTGGAGACTGCCATGAAGGCCTACTCTGACATGACTGAGGTGCCTCTGGAATATGACATCTTTTCAGACCTCAACCTGTATTTGGTCATCGGTCTGGGCTCTGTGTCATTTCTCTTATTGATCACCATATTGGTCACCATTGTGATCAAGTGTCAAAATCCCAAGCCCAGTAAAACAGCTCCACCCTGCAGGAACAGTGTGATTAGTGAGAGAAACTCCACCATCGCAGATTCCACTCTGGTCTCCAACGATGCCTACTGGTACAGTCTGTTCCTAGCAGAGACCAGGAAAGGAAAGTTGGTGGTTAGACAGCCTGTGCCAAAGGGCTCCAGATACATCGTGTCCAGTTTGCCAAGAGGGACAGGACTGACTGAGACCAGTGACTCAGCAGCTTCTACTTTACAGGTATGGAAAATGAGTCACGTATAAGTAGCTATGTGTATTATTTCCAGCATTTTGTCAACATGGTAGTACTTCATTTTAAATTTAAAACCATGACTTGTAACCCAAATCCATAAAATTATCATTTAAATTTAAATTAAATTGAAAATACTACTACTACTACTAATAATAATAATAATAATAATTATAATAAAAATAATAATAATAATTTAGAAAATAGGAATCTTTCATCACTCCATTATTGTCTTCACCATATTTGGATTATTGACTCATGCATAATCATATAAAAGTGAAAGCAAACATTGACAAAATACTGTTCTGAACCTGTCATTAAAAATTTCTTTCAATTTGAACAAGTATATCTAAAAAATTTGCCCTACGTATAGAACTGAATAATAACATTAAATTTAAAGAGAAAGTTTTTTACGTAAACACGGGGAGATACCTATGTAAAGCAAATGCCAGGTGTTGAAGGACTTTTTTCACATAATATTTTATTTGATTAATGGTGCTTTAAAAGGTGCTAAGGCTAAAAAGGACTGGTAATGTCGCTGCTCTCCACAAAAACTCATTCACTGGTGAAGTCATCGTTCTAGAGATGAATCATTGGTGGCTAGGTAGGGAAACATTTCCGAGCCAGATCTCCGCCCCTAAGACGATGATAAATTGTTTCCTTGGAACACCCTTCATCTAATATAAGTAATGTTTTTCTTTTATCGTCGTACATCAGAAATCGAGGTATAGATTTTGGACTATTATATTTATTATTAACACCTACATTTTTATACTCCATGGCTCGTTACATTCTCGTATTTTCCTGGAGAGGGTATGTCTCAATGCTTCTCTGTCTGTCTACCATCATGGACTCTGCGTGCTCGGTTACCCATTATTCCGTCCCAGAGGAAATGGATGAAGGTTCAGTCGTTGCGAATTTAGCAGCGGATTTAGGATTAGATGTAAGGAGTCTTGCTAAAAGAAAAATGCGCGTGGACGTAGTTGGCAACAAAAAATATCTGGACATCAACAAAGACACGGGAGAGTTGTTTATTTTGGAAAGGACTGACAGAGAGTTGCTTTGTCCCCTGAAAACCGCTACGTCGTGTTTTCTTAAATTAGACGCTACAATTGAAAATCCTGTACGCATGTTTAACATTGAGGTGGAAATCGTGGATATCAATGATAATGCTCCGCATTTTCGAAGAGGAACAATGCATCTGGACATCTCTGAATCGAGCCCCGTTGGAGAGAGATTTTCCCTGAATAATGCTGTGGATCCAGATGTTGGAACAAACTCCGTGAAAAATTACCATCTGAGCGCAAGTGATCATTTCTCTATTGAAATTCAGACCGGGAGAGATGGGACAAAGTTTGCTGACTTGGTTCTGAAAAAAGCTTTAGACAGAGAGCAGCAGGCTGTTCATAATCTGATTCTCACTGCTGTGGACGGTGGAGTCCCCACGCGCACCGGTACAGCAAGCATCATTGTTCGCGTGCTTGATGTTAATGACAACGCCCCTTCATTTGACAAAGACAAGTACGTTTTAGATGTGATGGAAAACTCTCCGATTGGCAGTCTAGTTGTCAAAATGAATGCTACAGACTTAGATGAAGGTTCAAATTCGGACATTGTTTATTCATATAGTTTATACACATCAGAGAGAACACAGAAGATGTTTAACTTGAATCCTGAAAATGGTGAGATAAGAGTAAAAGAAATGATAAATTATGAAGATTTAAAATTCTATGAGATGGAGATTATTGCTAGTGATAAGGGGCTGAACTCCTTATCTGGACAATGTAAACTGACAATACAGGTGACTGATATGAATGATAATCATCCTGAAATTTCAATTAAATCATTTCAAAGTCCAGTAAAAGAAAGTGTGGTCACAGACACAGTGATAGCTGTAGTTAGTGTCAGTGATAAAGACTCAGGTGATAATGGAGTGGTAGATCTTCATATTCCAGATAACATGCCTTTCAAACTGAGGGAGTCATCTGATAACTATTATGAATTAGTGGTATCAGAGCCATTAGACCGTGAGAAGGTCCCAGAATATGACATCACTTTCACTGTCACAGACAGAGGTTCTCCTCCTTTATCTGACAATGAAACTATGACTTTAGAGCTGCTGGATGTTAATGACAATGTTCCACAGTTCCCTCAGTCATTTTATACAATACGTGTGATGGAGAACAACGTACCTGGGGCCTTGCTCAGCTCACTGACTGCGTTTGACCCTGACCTCCATGAAAACCAGTACCTAGTTTACTTCATCATAGAGAAGGAGATCGCCAACACCTCCATGTCCATGCTGTTCTCCATCAATCCGGAGAACGGTAATCTTTACGGACTGAAAACTTTTGATTATGAGATCGAGAAGGAGTTTCTTTTCCACATCGAGGCCAGAGACTCTGGATCTCCTCCACTCAGCAGTAACGTGACTGTACACATCATTATTGTGGACCAGAACGACAATGCTCCAGTTATTGTCTCTCCATGGCGCGCACACGGCTCGGTGGTGGAGGAAAAGATCCCAAGATCCACAGATAAAGGCTCCCTGGTTTCCAAGGTGATAGCCTTAGACACAGACTCTGTGCACAACTCTCGGATTACCTACCAGTTTCTCCAGGTGACTGATGCTACCTTGTTCAGTCTGGACCAATATAACGGAGAGATCCGGACTATGAGGATGTTCAGTTACAAAGATTCCCGCCATCACAGACTGGTTGTTGTTGCCAAGGACAACGGGGAACCTGCTCTCTCTGCTACAGTCACCATCAAACTGTCCACAGTGGAGACCGCCATGAAGGCCTACTCTGACATGACTGAGGTGCCTCTGGAATATGACATCTTTTCAGACCTCAACCTGTATTTGGTCATCGGTCTGGGCTCTGTGTCATTTCTCTTATTGATCACCATATTGGTCACTATTGTGATCAAGTGTCAAAATCCCAAGCCCAGTAAAACGGCTCCACCCTGCAGGAACAGTGTGATTAGTGAGAGAAACTCCACCATAGCAGACTCCACTCTGGTCTCCAACGATGCCTACTGGTACAGTCTGTTCCTAGCAGAGACCAGGAAAGGAAAGTTGGTGGTTAGACAGCCTGTGCCAAAGGGCTCCAGATACATCGTGTCCAGTTTACCAAGAGGGACAGGACTGACTGAGACCAGTGACTCAGCAGCTTCTACTTTGCAGGTATGGGAAAATACATACAGAACTCAACATATTATTATACAATTTTCCTGTTTTATCAAATTATCAAAGATGATTTTGATGCCACCATCATGAACAGTTATAATTTAAAAAGACAGGTAATTTATTATTTCCATTTTTCAAGGTAAAGCCCCCAACCAGACATTTTTACCCGGCTAAAAGACAATTGAGATCACTGACATAAATCAAAATCTTCTCATTGCTGAGACAAAAATTAAACACTGGAAATATCTAATTTTCTTAACTGCATAAAATACCCTTATAGACAAGTATTTTCTGATGTTCTGTCCTAAAAGAGGTTGTTATCAGCATCAGTATTATTCCTTCATCATGGCCCCACACAAATAAAGATTTTCAGAGGAACAACATCCTGGTCCTTGAGTGCTGGTGTCCTGTAGGATTTAAAACTTTCTCTGCTGCAACACACCCGATTCAGACTCAGACTTGTGCAGAAGTTTATGTCAAGCTCTGCACAATACTACTAATTACCCTGTGATTTCAGTCGGATGTCTTGCAGCAGCGAAACTTCTAAAACCTGCAGGACACTGGCCCTCGAGGACCAGGACTGAGGATCCCTTGGTTTAGTGTTTAGAAAGTTTGAAAATCAGAAGATATGTGATGAATTTAAAATTAGCAAAACACAGTTGTCTTGTTTAAACAGTTTAAACAAATAGTTTAAACAAATAGGCAAAATTGGCAGACTTGTTTAAGTGTGGCAATCAATAGTTTCGTGTACAGCTTAAAAAAAACAAAAACAAAAAAAACTACAACTTTAAACTTTTGTGATAGCCATCTCATTATGTAGACAAATGTGAGCAAGGCTAATTTATTTTGCTTGCATGGGGTCCAGTATACCAACATTATTGGCATGAACATGGGGCTGTTTCTGGATGTCAGGGCCCTATGCTGTTTGTGTGCTTATAGTTTTCTCAACAATAATGGACAGACATTTAATCCCTTAGATATTCCACAAACACACAACAATCTTTTACACTACACAAGGATAATAGGTTATAGTCATATTTAAATCAAACATCTCAAGTTAAGCTACTCAAGCAAGGTAACTAATAAAAATGACAATACAAGGAAAAGAACAAACCTCTAAATCAGTAAATAATAAATAATTCCTTCTACTACTCAGCATTTAGCGAGTAATATGGATGACATCCTTCGACGCAGCTAACAAGGTTCTGCCACTGGCTCTGCATAGGTCTGCAGAGTCTCGTGTCAACGCATCCCTCTTCCAACCAGTTGTGCAGTCCGGCCACATGACTGCAGTATCATTCATAAAAACTGGTTAGTTTGTGATTACATATTTCCTGAATTTGGATCTTTCCACTGAATGACTCCAGAACGATGTCTCCTTCCTCTTCTCATTTGTTTGAGCTGTAAAATGTTCAACAGATGGATAATTTCATCGTCTGCTGCCATGATCTCTCAAAGACACAGCACCATGTGGGCCGCCATTGTTATAAAACAGGAAATACTTGTGAGGAAACACGTGTGAGATGTCATTCATGTAATGCATGTAATGTATTTTTTTTTTACTTTATTATATTTTTGAACATTTGTGGACTCTAGTGTGCTTCATTGTTCAGCAAGTTGATGAGAAAACGGGTCAGGGACCCCTTGGGATTGAACCTGGGGCAGCTTCTTTGCCAACAGCAACAAGTCATTTTCCTTGTTCTTCCATCTGGTCTTTTTGCTCCCGAAGTCCAACATTTCTTTCACGGTTTCATAACCTCCAATGTTGCCACCACTATTGCAGAAATCTCAGACAGACACAGCTGCTAAACTTTCCTGCTTCCACCTCCAAACCGAGCTAAGGAGACAGAGGAGAGGTGATTCTTCCTGGGTGAAACTACAGCTAGCTTTGGGGTTAACTCGCCTCACTTTACCCAGTAGTGGTGAAGGAGACACGGGACTCTGCTGGAACTAGAATAGCTGTGTGGTGTTTATTGCTAAAGCTGGTAGCAAAACATTCCCAGTTAAACAGGCAGGTTTCTTACAGCAACTTTCTCTGCACCAACGTTCCCCCTCCCCTCCCCTGCGCTGTGCTTCTTTCTCTCTCTCCAGTTCGACCATTTCTTAAGACCAAATTTATGCTTCGGGTCATCCTTCTCAAATGTGCAACATTAACTTTACAATCGGATGCTATCATGGGCTACAGATGACATACATTCTTTGATATACCGTAAAGGCCCTTTTATGCTCAACGCAGAAGACAGATACAGAAACGGACAGAAATTTTTGTCTGTCTTCTTTATTATTATGCTCAGAATTTGTTCTGTTTTTAGGGCGCTTAGCTATCCATCGCTTAATGTAGTAGACGGAGCAATACTACTAGAAACTGCAGAGGTAGTGCTAAGCTGAATAACTGTCATGCGACCAGGGAAAGAAACAAACCAGAGAAGAGAAAGAGAATCAGAAAGGGAACAAAATAGCAGAAGAAGAATGAAGATGAACACAACTGTAGAAATTGCGCGACCTTCTGAACAAAGACTATATGCAAATGTTTAGGGTGTGTTGGTCAGTTGGAAGCAACTTTATAGCACTGCATTAAAGCTGCCAAACGGTGTCTGAAACTGACGTTGGCTCATGGGAGTAAACTCTGAACTTAGCACTTCCCGCTAGTGGAGGAATTGACTTAACAAGCACATGGCAACGCAAAACACGCATGGAAGTATGAGAACAGCAACATATGACAACTGGAAGCTGAGAAGCGCAACTTTGGTTGATATAGAATACATTTTGGTGCCGTGATGTGCTGCTGGTATACAGCCGGTTAAACAACATCTTGATTAAAAAACAAAAAGAAGCCGATTTTGGATTAATTCAGAGTGTCAGGTCCCCTGTGTCCTTCCCCGGGATTTCCATCTATGCTTACAGGCAACCTTTGGTCAACCTTCGGGTTACCTTACCTACCTCTTCGACTTGCTCCACAAGGAACAAGGATGCTGATCTTGGAGCATCGTCCCCTCAGGCAGTGCAGATTAGTGTGACACTGAAGTAACCTGGACAATACTGATGGGGTAGTGTTTAGAATATCCAGTCAAAATCACCAATGCAGAGGGAAAATAACATTTCCCAAGGTTATCTGTAAGCTTCAGTGAATGTTCACAGATCATTTAGAAACTTTCCACTTTAAGTGTTAGCTGCGTCAAAGTTTACCAATGTCGTCCATTTAGCTGAACCCAGTTAATTCGTCATATGACACATGATTGGATCAAATAGGGTCTAGTAGAAGCAACACCTTGCTGTGATTGGGCTGAGGACAATGGGGGCAGATATGCAATTAACTTCCTCAAGTGCTGTACTGCAGCCGTGCTGTACTGCAGCCAGTGCCTTATACCACTCAGACGGCAGACAAGCCCAGACAGACGTCCCTTCATTAGAAAATAAAAACTTGAAATTAAAAGAACCATGAACTATAAGTGGCACTGCAAAATAAGTTTAATTAAGTATGTAAACCTGGTTGTGCAAAATAAAAGTTAGACATAATAAAAAGAAAAACAAAACATTAAAAATAAAATTGTTGTTATATATAAATAAATAAATAAATAAAGCACTGAAAAAAAACTAAGTGTAATCAAATTAATAAAATACTATTATTAAATATAGCTGTAATTAAATAGATGTACAAAAATGTAATTTAGTTATTTTCATTTTTATTTTATTGGCATATTTATTTGTTACATTGAATATTTATATATATATATTATTTTATTAAGAATATGGCACTCTATGCAACCCAAGATCAACAGAAAATAAATTATTAAAATATTAGAAATATTAGAAAATATATAATAATAATAATAATAATAATATATATATATAAATATATACATATATTTTATTATTATTATTTTATTAAGAATATGGCACTCTATACAACCCAAGATCAACAGAAAATAAATTAGGCTTTTATGTACTACTTAGTAATATACATAACAACAACAACAACAACAACAACAAAAAACACTTGTGAGAATGTCTCATATTGGATCAGTAAGAACTGATGGCCAGTCAGCTGGATCTGCTCTACTCTCAATTTTTTTTTTTTTTTTGCACTAACTTTGAGCTGCTTAAATGTATGAAAAGTATGTATGCTATATAAATAATAATTGATTGGTAGTGGTTTATGAAAAATGGGTAGCTGAACATTTAAGTCTTTGATAAAGACAACTTGCTGCTCAGTGGTCAGGAAGTTATCAGTATCTACGCATTATTTAATCTCAGAAGGAGGTCCTGAAGCACATAACATCCTCTCTATTTTGATGCCTGCAGGTCCAAAATATTTTAGAACTGCTTCTGCAAATACAAGAACTCCTTAGGTTACCCAGACAAATAGATCATGAACACATATCTTGACTTTATAATTGTAGTTATGCACCAATATAAATCATAATCTGTTTTATACTAAACATTGTAATGTACAGTGTCCCTTTAAAGCATCTACCCAGTTGTAAAGTTGCCACTTTTAAGAGGATTCTGTATTTATTTATCAATTGTACTTGTTAATAATGTGAAAATAAAAATGTGATGACCATTATGAATAATTATAGGAATATCAGTATATATATATATATATGAAGATGAAGAGAAAAATGTTCTCCTTCTGTTTGAAGTTTTCAAAGAATACCCAGCTGTTATTTTTTTTCACAGCTGTTCCACTAACATATTTCTCGTTGACGTCATCGTTATCGCGATGCCTTCGTTGCGAGGCGGAGACTGGTGATATTCACGTTATTCCTGAAGAAGCAACGTCTTATTTCACAATCTTCATTTCGTTTGTTCGTTAAACACAACGACCTTCATCCTTGTTTCAGTGCGCGCAAGACCATAACATATATAATCCGCACGTGATGCAGCCCGTCAGACTAAGCAGGATGGGGTATGTTTACTTATTTGTCATTCTCTCTGCCACTGTGTTCTCCGTATCTACTGTCACCCATTATTCTGTTCCCGAAGAAATGGAGGAGGGATCTGTTGTTGCAAATTTGGCAGCAGACTTGGGACTAGACGTGAGGACTCTGAAGACAAGGAGAATGCGCGTGGACGTTGTAGCCAATAAAAAATATCTGGACATCAACAAAGACACAGGAGAGTTGTTTATTTTGGAAAGGTTAGACAGGGAGTTCCTCTGTCCATCGAAAACTACGTCGTGTTTTCTTAAATTAGACGCTACAATTGAAAATCCTGTACGCATGTTTAACATTGAGGTGGAAATCGTGGATATCAATGATAATGCTCCGCATTTTCGAAGAGGAACAATGCATCTGGACATCTCTGAATCGAGCCCCGTTGGAGAAAGATTTTCCCTGAATAATGCTGTGGATCCAGATGTTGGAACAAACTCCGTGAAAAATTACCATCTGAGCGCAAGTGATCATTTCTCTATTGAAATTCAGACCGGGAGAGATGGGACAAAGTTTGCTGACTTGGTTCTGAAAAAAGCTTTAGACAGAGAGCAGCAGGCTGTTCATAATCTGATTCTCACTGCTGTGGACGGTGGAGTCCCCACGCGCACCGGTACAGCAAGCATCATTGTTCGCGTGCTTGATGTTAATGACAACGCCCCTTCATTTGACAAAGACAAGTACGTTGTAGATGTGATGGAAAACTCTCCGATTGGCAGTCTAGTTGTCAAAATGAATGCTACAGACTTGGATGAAGGTTCAAATTCGGACATTGTTTATTCATATAGTTTATACACATCAGAGAGAACACAGAAGATGTTTAACTTGAATCCTGAAAATGGTGAGATAAGAGTAAAAGAAATGATAAATTATGAAGATTTAAAATTCTATGAGATGGAGATTATTGCTAGTGATAAGGGGCTGAACTCCTTATCTGGACAATGTAAACTGACAATACAGGTGACTGATATGAATGATAATCATCCTGAAATTTCAATTAAATCATTTCAAAGTCCAGTAAAAGAAAGTGTGGTCACAGACACAGTGATAGCTGTAGTTAGTGTCAGTGATAAAGACTCAGGTGATAATGGAGTGGTAGATCTTCATATTCCAGATAACATGCCTTTCAAATTGAGGGAGTCATCTGATAACTATTATGAATTAGTGGTATCAGAGCCATTAGACCGTGAGAAGGTCCCAGAATATGACATCACTTTCACTGTCACAGACAGAGGTTCTCCTCCTTTATCTGACAATGAAACTATGACTTTAGAGCTGCTGGATGTTAATGACAATGTTCCACAGTTCCCTCAGTCATTTTATACAATACGTGTGATGGAGAACAACGTACCTGGGGCCTTGCTCAGCTCACTGACTGCGTTTGACCCTGACCTCCATGAAAACCAGTACCTAGTTTACTTCATCATAGAGAAGGAGATCGCCAACACCTCCATGTCCATGCTGTTCTCCATCAATCCGGAGAATGGTAAACTTTACGCACTGAAAACTTTTGA
Source organism: Melanotaenia boesemani (assembly GCF_017639745.1). NCBI lineage: Eukaryota > Metazoa > Chordata > Actinopteri > Atheriniformes > Melanotaeniidae > Melanotaenia > Melanotaenia boesemani. Next base: position 25,521,930 of record NC_055688.1, on the reverse strand, counting down.
CTATGAGATCGAGAAGGAGTTTCTTTTCCACATCGAGGCCAGAGACTCTGGTTCTCCTCCACTCAGCAGTAACGTGACTGTACACATCATTATTGTGGACCAGAACGACAATGCTCCAGTTATTGTCTCTCCATGGCGCGCACACGGCTCGGTGGTGGAGGAAAAGATCCCAAGATCCACAGATAAAGGTTCCCTGGTTTCCAAGGTGATAGCCTTAGACACAGACTCTGTGCACAACTCTCGGATTACCTACCAGTTTCTCCAGGTGACTGATGCTACCTTGTTCAATCTGGACCAATATAACGGAGAGATCCGGACTATGAGGATGTTCAGTTACAAAGATTCCCGCCATCACAGACTGGTTGTTGTTGCCAAGGACAACGGGGAACCTGCTCTCTCTGCTACAGTCACCATCAAACTGTCCACAGTGGAGACCGCCATGAAGGCCTACTCTGACATGACTGAGGTGCCTCTGGAATATGACATCTTTTCAGACCTCAACCTGTATTTGGTCATCGGTCTGGGCTCTGTGTCATTTCTCCTGCTCATCACCATATTGGTCACTATCGTGATCAAGTGTCAAAATCCCAAGCCCAGTAAAACAGCTCCACCCTGCAGGAACAGTGTGATTAGTGAGAGGAACTCCACCATCGCAGACTCCACTCTGGTCTCCAACGATGCCTACTGGTACAGTCTGTTCCTAGCAGAGACCAGGAAAGGAAAGTTGGTGGTTAGACAGCCTGTGCCAAAGGGCTCCAGATACATAGTGTCCAGTTTACCAAGAGGGACAGGACTGACTGAGACCAGTGACTCAGCAGCTTCTACTTTGCAGGTACAAGTGCACATTCATTTTACAGTATTCAACAATACTCACCAAGTTTACATAAAAAAAAAAAAAAAAAAAAAATCCTGTGACCATAAATATTCTGGAAATAGTTTTTCAATCTTCGTCCTCAAAATGCACCAAGCGTAAACCCAGTTACGGATTGTTTTTCTCTATAACACTGATTTTAAAGTTCCTGTGTCTTTCTGTTGTGTACCATGCAGATTACTGGTAAAATCCTATTCCAAATCCAATTAGTCCAACTCTAAATATTATGTTATGCTGTTGAAATTAAGCTGAATAGTCACACATTTTGTTATATGGTTATAACACATTTTTAAATAACACATGCAATGCATCCTTTAAAGTTAACATAAAAAGAGAGAAAGAGAAAAAATAGAAACATTTAAGAGCAGCTGTGCCAACACATCTCTCATCTCTATATTTGTGTGGAGTGTGGTTGTCTTTGACTTTTATATTTTGCTGGAAAAGAAAAGTTGAAACATTTGAATTAATTTTTATATTCACTCTAAAGAAAAGTTGGCTGTGACTATTTAAAAAAAAAACACTAATAAGATATTTTTCTGTTGTAAATTGTTTTCGCTGAATTAGATACTCTAGTATTTAGTTGTACTATATATATATATATATATATATATATATATATATACATATACAGTCATATGCAAAAGTTTGGGCACCCCTGATTATTTACAAGATTATTCTTAATAAAACATTGGTTGTTTGGATCATCAATTGCAGTTAAATATATCATATAGCAGACAAACACAGCGATATTTGAGAAGTGAAATGAAGTTTATCGGATTTACAGAAAATGTGCAATAATTACTTAAATGAAAATACGCAGGTGCATAAATTTGGGCACCCTTGTTGTTATGTTGATTTGAATACCTTTAGCAATAATTATTGGAGCACAAAATTTGTTTTGTAAGCTCATTGACCCTTGACCTACATACACAGGTGAAGCCAATCATCAGAAGGGGTATTTAAGGTGGCCAATTTCAAGTTTTTCTCCTCTTTGCATCCTCTCTGAAGAGTGACAACATGGGAACCTCAAAACGGCTGTCAGACTACCTGAAAACAAAAATTGTTCAACATCATGATTTAGGTGAAGGATAAAAAAAGCTTGCTAAGAGATTCCAGGTGTCAATTTCCACTGTGAGGAACATAGTGAGAAAATGGAAGACCACAGACACAGTTCAAGCAAAGGCCCGGAGTGGCAGGCCCAGAAAAATCTCAGATAGGCAGAGGCGAAGGATGGTGAGAACAATCAAACTCAATCCACAGACCAGCTCCAAAGACCTACAACATGACCTGGCTGCAGATGGTGTCACTGTGCATCGTTCGACCATTCAACGCACTTTGCACAAGGAGATGCTGTATGGGAGAGTAATGAGGAAGAAGCCTTTTCTGCGCACATGCCACAAAAAGAGTCGCTTAAGGTATGCTCAAGCACATTTGGACAAGCCAGCTTCATTTTGGAATAAGGTGCTGTGGACTGATGAAACAAAAATGGAGTTGTTTGGACATAACAAGGGGCGGTATGCATGGCGAGAAAAGAACACAGCATTCCAAGACAAACACTTACTGTCCACAGTAAAATTTGGTGGCGGTACCATCATGCTGTGGGGCTGTGTGGCCAGTTCAGGTACTGGCAATCTTGTTAAAGTTGAAGGTCGGATGGATTCTACCCAGTATCAGCAGATTCTTACAAACAATGTTCAAGAATCAGTCACAAAGTTGAAGCTGCGCCGGGGCTGGATACTTCAACAAGACAATGACCCTAAACACTGCTCAAAATCTACAAAGGCATTCATGCAGAGGAACAAGTACAATGTTCTCGAATGGCCATCTCAGTCCCCAGACCTGAATATTATTGAAAATCTGTGGTGTGATTTAAAGCAGGCTGTCCATGCTCGGAAGCCATCAAATCTGACTGAACTGGAGATGTTTTGCAAAGAAGAATGGTCCAAAATACCTTCAACCAGAATCCAGGCACTTATTGGAGGTTATAGGAAGCGATTGGAGGCTGTCATTTCTGCAAAAGGAGGATCTACTAAATATTGATGACATGTTTCTGTTGGGGTGCCCAAATTTATGCACCTGCCATTATTTGTTTAATTAATTATTGCACACTTTCTGTAAATCCAATAAACTTCATTTCACTTCTCCAATATCGCTGTGTTTGTCTGCTATATGATATATTTAACTGAAATTGATGATCCAAACAACCAGTGATTTATAAAGAAGAATCTTGAAAATGATCAGGGGTGCCCAAACTTTTGCATATGACTGTATATGTGTGTGTGTGTTGTGTGGGTATGTTAGGGATGAGACTCGATTAAAAAAATCTATCTATCTATCTATCTATCTATCTATCTATCTATTTGTCTGTCTGTCTGTCTGTCTGTCTGTCTGTCTAGCTATAATGGTAAGTATGCTGGTGGATTAATAACTCTATGATCTTAACTGTTGTTGTCACCATCACCTTTTTAGATAACCTTGTAACAAAAAGCAGTCACAATAATTCTTAGTTTGTCAAATTAAAATTACATTTAATTTAAAGTCCCTTGACATCAGCTCTGATAATACACACACAAAAACATTTTCTCTTATGCTTACAATGACCTGACCATTCAATTGCTTTTTTTTTTCTCCCCACTCTTAAGTACCCTAAATGAGGAAAGTCCACTCAGCAGCTGGAGGTATGCAGAGTTCCCGTCCCTGATAACCTTTTATGGATTATATTGCAGGCATTTAATGTTTTAACTGTTTCTTGTGTTTGTTTTTTTTTCTCAGTGGATGTTTTATTATGATTATTATTGTTATTTTGTATATTTTTCTTTCTCTTTTAGAGGGTGTTTTTCCTTAAGGTTTCTTATTTGACCCTACATGCAGTTTGCTGGGTTCACTGTTTGGATCTCTTTTACAGACATCATGGTTTCATCTTTAGAGACTAGGATAATTTCCATATAAAATCCAAATCACATAGTTATTAACATCACATTTGTCAGAATTTCAGGCTTATCACCCTTTCCCAGCTATCTAAACACTTTGACAGTTTATTTGACTTAAAGCCATAATGAGCCTGACTGACCTCAGAAATCTGACAAGTTGTTTGTTGTCTTGCAGACAATCAAGCAAACATGGTGATTCACATAAAGTAGTATTAAAACAGCATTACTGTCCTATATATTGTTTTGGTTAAAAAATGTGTAAAGAAATGTATCTGAGAAAATTCTTCCTCATTTCATAGTGTTGTCATTTGCATATTTTGTTTTTTTATAATCTGGCCTTCGCTGTTAATACACATAAAAAGTATTTCTCTTTAACTGAATCACTATGTTCTCAAAAGGATTCAGTGCATGTGAATATTAATCTGTGTTCATCCCCCTACTGACCCATTATTGCTAAATTAGGAATAGGACTGTGCTGTTTCTGTCCTCTTCACAGAATGACACTTCTGAACATGAATGACACTGTCTTCTGTAGTATGAACTGTGACCTAATTCTTTGTGCAGGAGAGATGCAAAGAAAAATCTGTCACCAGTTACCTAGCAACAACTTGCCTTCACATACTTTTTGAGCATGGTATTCATTTATAGTCCTACCACCACCCTAATACATCTTCAAGAATGGTCCCAATCCCACCACCCACTCTGTCCTCTGCCTGAAGCCCCTGTCTGAGTCACAGACGTTGGCTGCATGAGATATGTCAGTTTAGCCAGTCAAAAGGCTTTCCATGCTCTGATTCCTTTAAATATTTATCTAATTCTCTTCTCATTGGCAGTCATCCACCAGCAGCAGCAGCCGTTCCACATAAGGCCCCTCGTCCAGCTGTGTTGATGCTAACAGGAAAAGTTTTATAGACGAAAGGAAGACCTCTCCATCAACATCCAGCCCCACATATCTATCCTGCTCAGTCTGGTCCTTGTTCCTCAAACTACATGTAACTGTTGTGCTACAATGAAAATGGTGATAGGTTTGCAAACATTACCCTAGCCCCTTGTTCTTGGAAGCACATGAAAAGCAGAGCACCAACTCTTCCAGTGTTCATTCAATATGCATGATGAGACTGCATGACTTCAGCTATGCTTCAAGACAGCCATACAAAAAGATTTTCAAGAGGACATGCTCACAACCACTGAATATTCAAATAAGTCATAATAAGCACTCTTATATGGACAAGAGAATGTTTAAATGTCTGAAATGGCATTTTCCTTCTCTACAAAACATGAACATACTGTATGTTTAATATTACATTTAAACCACATGTGCTTTGTCTTGTTCCATGACAACATTAATGTACAATAGAATCAACCTTAAAGAAGTGAACAGCACAATTAACTAAATGTCAGAAAAGCACCAACCAACAGTTAAAAAAAAACAAAAGAAAAAACAAAAAAAAAAAAAACAAAAGAAAAAAACAATAAAAAAAATAAATAAAGGCAATCAGTATTTTATAGATGTGGTACCTTTTAGGAGTTTCATGTTTTGTACTTTACTTTGTGTCTTACATGTGAGCTAGGCCTAAATATATGAATGAGTGCCAAGTACAAACATTCAAGTGGATAAGAGCCGAGCCTTTAACCATTATGCCTTTCAGTTGTTTCTGGATGGACTACAAGTACTTTTATAGCTTTAGATGTTTTATGGTATAAGAAATCTGCAGTTATGAATCATATTTACAATATGGAATATCACATTTTAATCAGACTGAAACTGCAAGGCTTTGGGCTCATTACTATTTCCTCATATAATCAAGAGCAGCAAAATCACAGTTCTATGGATACACAAAGTGGACAATGTGCTTGAATGTTTTGTCCCCTTGGACATAACTGGAGAATGAACCTTGGAGTTTGAATTGAACACAAGCAAATGCATTGAGTATTTGAGAAGAGACTTATGTCTTTATGGGAACTGTATGTATATATTAGAAGCACCAGTATGTACTGTTACTGTTTTATTTCTGAATCTGGATTCAATCTGGGTGTTTTAATGTCTTCTTCAACCATATAAGATGATGAAAACTGAACCATACTCAAACATTTATTGCAAACTTAACAATACTGAAGCAACTCAACTGTGTTTGAAATCACCCAATGAAAGTTTTGTCCATATCTCTGATTACTGTATGTCTGCATATCCAGCACATATCCTGAGATCGAGATCAAAAAGTCACATATTTCATTATCTGTCTGTGTACTAAAATGCCTTTAATTTTCAGCTTTAGTGATTTTGCAATTAAAAACATTTATATGAACAAAATTATGTGCCATCAAATTCATGATTCAGTTTGTATGAATATTAACAAAGTAGTGAAACATTGCATTTTGCTCACATTGCATTTTGTTATAAAAAGTTGTAATGTATTGCAGCCAAACATATATGGTAATTGTTTTTGTATAGTAGTACATAATGCAACATGTCAGTTGTGTAACGTGAGTCAATTGTATGCTATGGTCTAAAATGAACTATTAAATACAAATAATACATACAGTGATGGAAGTTCTTAATTTTTTTTTTCAATTTTGCATCAAATGTATAAAATTCTTCTTAAACACTTGCATTGCCATAATTCTATTCCTTGATTAGAGAAATGTGTGAAGACTTATAAATAGATACAATGAATTGATATTGATGAATTTTAAGAAAAACAAAATTGAAACAACCATGCTAATTTGTCACAGTTAAATTCCAATGTTTCACTTAAAACCACCAACACATACAGACTGGATTCTGTCAGTACAGACAGTGTTCGCTATCATATCCTCCTATAGTCAAGTTTAAATGTCACTGTGTCTTGAGATTCCCAGAATTCATAACCTTGTAAATTTATGATTTGCTTATGAGTCAAACCAATTAATTTTTTAAAAAAGTGAGCATTTTCCTTGCTGGAGTATGTAGACTGTTTCTCTGATAGAGAATGAGTTAATATGATGAAAGATGCAAAAAAAAAAAAAGAAAAAAAAAAGAAACACAATATATAAAATAAAAAATGCAAGGTGTTTTCACACAAATCTTAGATTTATCCCTACACTACTTCAGAAGGTCACATTTCATTGCTTCAAATGTAACTTACTGTGTTATATTCCATTTCCATAAAAAACAACAGACAGAATGTCAGTAATGCACTGTTCCACATCAATCACTGGTGATGAGCTCTGTGAGTTTTCACTGAAGGATATTGTTTTAACGGCCTTTACTACTGCATCCTATTAATCTTTAAAGTAAAATATGATAAATACAGTAAGTATCTTGAAGGCTAGTTCATGAAGAAGTCTGATCAATCAGTCAGGTCATGGAGACACAGAAAACTTAAATTCACTCACAGGTGATCGATTCTTAGATCAACGTAAGTATTCTTCAGCATTCTCCCTCATTAACTAATTTACCAAAGGTCTTCAATGTGAAAAATTAGGAAGTAACAATATACACAACAGCTGAAATTACAGTTGTGTTTCTCTAGTTCAAGGAGCAATTTGTACCAACCCTAATAGTACTCAGTAGAGCAGTTAAACTTCTTGGGTATAATGGCAACAGCTTCACCAGTGCTAAACTTTAAATAGAACAACAACACTTTTCTTACACAGGAGATTAATAATGAGTTAATTAACTTTGAGAAATCTTTCATTTCAATCAAATAGTGTTTTATAATGAATCATTCACCATTTGTACATTCAGTAGTAAAAACATTCTGCACTGCACATTTTAGTTCAGCTCTCTTATAGTTGTTGCGCCTACAGTTAGATGATGAGTACTCTTGAAAACTTTCATGATTTGCAACCAAATAAAAATTAACTGCCAATCAAAAAGCAACATGTGTATGTGTTCAGCACAAATTAAACATTTGTTTTTCTGAGACAATGTCAATTGAAGCAGAAGTAAAAATTTTGTTATATAAAACTTTTACACTGCTGAATTTTCTGAATTCTGTTTTATATTTTGTTATTCTGATTCATTAGGAACAAGCTAAAGCAGAGATGAAAGGATAATTCTCTCTTCATGATAAGTTATTAATCTGAAAAACTATATCCAAGTTCCATGTTTTCCTTGGTGGTAAAGGTAAATTATGATATCAGTTTTTACTTATTTCTAACAGTCATTAACTTTTAAACACTTTGGGGATCATATAAAGTTGTGGAAGGACTCCTGTTCAATTTAGAGAAAAAAAAGTTTTTCTAAGTCAGCCAATAAAATGGCTAAACTATATATATATATATATATTTATATAATATATTTATTTAAAAGAAAAGCATTAAAGAACTCCTCAACAAGAAAGGACTTGAGCAAGATAAGAAAATACATCAAGCGTGATGGCAGTGGAATCTGGCTCCAGGTAAGTATCCCTTCAGTGTCTCAATAATCAATAATCTGTATATATTTATATATATATATATATATACCACCGTTCAAAAGTTTGGGGTCACTTTGCCATGGGATTCAATAGGGAAGTGACCCCAAACTTTTGAAAGGTATATATATATATATATATATAGAAAGCTGCAAAAGTCAAATATCTCCAAGTCTCTAAGTCTCTAAGTCCTTAGACGTCAGCTCAATGGCAAGAACAAGATCCAGGAAATTAACAGCTATGACCTGCCAGTGATCAGATACCCTGCTATCAAAGGAAGCAGTTCAGACCACAGATGTTAAAACAGAAGCTGTTCACAATGCACGGAGGATTCCACCCCAAATCCAGTGTCCACAGACTATACACCAATATATATATATATATATATATATATATATGTATGTATGTATGTATATACATACACTCCACACACACTCAAACACACATACACCCTCTGGGTGATATGAGTGTGCCTATCAGATTATATGGGCTCACATGGCTCATATTACCACACCTTTCTCTTTCTCTCTCTCTCTCTCTCTCTCTCTCTCTCTCCCTCTCTCTCTCTCTCATTGTGTGTACTCACATGCCCTCATCGAGAGCGGGAGAGAGAGAGAGAGAGAGAGAGAGAGCGAAAGAGAGAGAGAGATATCCAAATTGCAAAGTAGCACATTTAGCACAAAGTCTTCCCCATGTTTTCTTTTATTTGGATTTTAGCTCTAGTTTAAATGTGTTTGACGGTAAATTTTGTAAAAAAAAATACTTTTAAATCAAAAGAAAAAATCTATTTTTATTTTTGTTATTAGACTCTGCCTGTTGTTTGAATGGCTGATTTACACATGGATGCGTGACACAGCAATGCACCAACGTGTTACAAAACACTGGAACCGCCACCAGCTGGCACTAGTAGGCCACCACATCTGTGTATTTGATATCAGGTGTTTCACTTCTAGGCTTTTTTTTTCACACTGAAGGTAAAAGCAATGATCATTTTCAAACGAACAGTTTTTTCCCCCCTTTACAAGTACTGACCTAATTGCAAGTGCAGATCTTCACCTTCTAGTCCCACTGGAAAATAAATGTTTTAAAAATGATGATGATTACAAATAGAGGAAACAGGTATATCATAGAGAAATGAGCTCGTCGGGAATCAATCTGAATTTATTTGTGGAACTTCGCAGCTCCTACACAGCATGATTCCCCCCCCCCCCCCCCCCCCCCCCGTCTTTTTCCTCTGCGCCGGCTTGCCTTCAGCACCACGGCCAGCGACCTGCCTAGAGGAGCTGCGTTGCCATGGCGACACTCGGTCTGCACCCTAGAGGCCTGCATGTAATTTAATATTCCAAGCCCCTCCTTTGTCAGAGTGTAGCATCTGCTTCTCACAAACATAAGATGGCAATTCTTGATAGAGAAAAAACACAATATTAAATAAAAACAAAATACTGTCGTCCTCTTTGTCTAACAAGTAATTAGGTGTGTCGCAGTGGCATCTTTTTGCTGCAGCATCGGCAAATGTAAACGGAGGCAGAAATGGGAGGGGGTGATGCAGAATGCGGCAGCGCTTGTGCACTCGCACGTACATGCATGGCCTAAATCCAGAACCAACACGTAGCAGAAGCAGGTGGGAGGGGGGGAAAGCTATGAGAATTTATGTAGGTCAGTTTGGTTTCAAATTGATGGTAGACTTTTCTTGATGATTTTTTTCCTTTTTTCTCGTCATCAATCACGGAATTTTGTGCGATCCTCTAACTGTGAGGCTGCTGCAAAGGGAACATATAGCAAGATTATAAGTGAACAATCTGCAAGGCATAAAAGGGATCGTCATAACTGCACTTGCAGATTTAATCCATACGGTGTCGCTGCTTATCTTTGTAAAAGGATGAAAACTGGGAGTGTACTGAGTAGGAAACAGGGTGTGAGCAGGAAGACTGTGTATGAAACCGTTTCTTTCCTTTCAATAAAATCAAGAATAGAATACATTGTAAATGCAGCTGTATTCTACTTGTATGTCATTTAAAAAAACCCTTCTTGCAATTCAAAGCAATTCAGTTACCCCTACCCTACTTAATAGAAATGAGAAATTCTACTTATTTGTTTCCTCACAACAATATCAAGCCAGATGTCTATTACTTTCAGTATTTTATACATACATTCAGTTTAGAGAAAGGAATTAGAGAGTCATGTTTGTGCAGGATGGGGAAGGGGGCAATTGACTTGTTTGTGTGTGTATGCATGTATGTCTGTGTGACTGTGTGAACTAAAATTTGTGTTTTTATGTTATTTATTTTGGTGTGTGACGGCTTTTTTAATGCACGAATTGTTTTGTTTTTATCATGTAAAGCACTTTGTGTTGCCTTCCTTCGGCATGAAAAGCGCTTTATAAATAAAGTTTGATTTAATTGGATTTTATATTTGAAGAGGAAACATTTAGTCTTCTCTGCAGAATAGCAGCAGTGACAGTAGGTAGCGCTGTTACACTGCAGATCAGAGCAGTGATGCGCGTGAGGGGGAAAAACATGAATCTTCCGTAACAAACCAAACGGTTGGAAGACAGGAATAAAAGTCCTTCCTTCTGTAGACTAGATGATGGTTCATGCAGACATGGATTGTTCATTTTTAACAAGTGAAAACTAAAATCCTGCAATATTTAACTGAAGGAACTCAGATGGCCTTTTAAAACACTCTTTTTCAAACAATGAAGATGACGGACATCAAAAGACAGTGGAGGGATGTATGGATTTCTTTTTCTCTGGCCCTGCTTATTGCGACCAAAGGGATTTCGGCTCAAATGCGGTATTCGATTCAAGAAGAGTTAAGATTAGGAACGGCAGTTGGAAATGTAGCCAAAGACCTTGGGTTAGATCTCGGAAGATTGGCGGAGAGGAATCTCCGCGTTGTGTCAGGAACAAAGCAGGATCTGTTTAAGGTAAACCCAAAAGATGGATCCTTACTAGTGAACCAGAGAGTAGACAGAGAGGAGCTGTGTGCAAAAACCGTTCCATGTATCACAAATCTAAAAGCTGTAGTTGAAAATCCTCTCGAAATGCACCAAATAATAATTGAGATTCTTGATGTAAACGATAATTCCCCGAAATTTCCCGAAGAAAACTACACATTGGAAGTGCTGGAGTCCGCCATCGTTGGATCTCGATTTCAAATGGAAGGAGCCCACGACTTGGACGTCGGTTTGAATTCCATACATTCATATAAACTAAACAACAACCAATATTTTCGTCTAGAAATCGAGGATTTTGCGGAGGAGGGAAAGGTTCCATTTTTGGTATTACAGAGACCTTTAGACAGAGAACACACTGCTCAACACTGGCTACAACTAACAGCGACAGATGGAGGAAAACCTCCGAAATCAGGTACTATTAATATTACAGTCATTGTATCTGACATCAATGACAACTCGCCAGTGTGTCATAAACAAAAATACACCATAACAATAAAAGAAAACGCACCTGTTGGGACGTTTCTGCTGACAGTAAATGCATCTGACTCAGATGAGGGGGTGAACGGTGAGATTGAATATTCGTTAAGAAGTAAATTTAGAGGTCTGGCATCTGAGCCGTTTGATTTGAACAGCAAAACTGGACAAATAACTGTGAAAGGACACCTTGATTACGAGGAAAAACAAGTTTATGAGATTAAAGTCTTGGCTGCGGACAAAGGTGCGGTATCTCTCTCCACACAGTGCAATGTGGTTGTAAGAGTGGAAGATGTGAATGATAACCAGCCCGAAATAGACATCACGTCCCTCTCAAGTCGTATTCCAGAGGATGCGCCGCCTGGGACTGTGGTGGCGTTGATGGGTGTGACGGATCTCGACTCAGGTGTGAACGGACAGGTAGTGTTAAGTGTGAGTCCTGATTTACCTTTTGATCTAAAGCCATCACCTGACGGACAGTCATACTCTTTGGTAACAAAGGACTACTTAGATAAGGAAACAGTTCATACGTATAACATTACAATAACAGCAAATGATTTAGGGAGCCCAGCCCTATTATCTTCGAAGGTGATACAGGTAGACGTGCTGGACGTGAATGATAACAATCCTTTGTTCACGCACAACCCATTCACTTTTTATGTGCATGAAAACAACAAGGCCGGTATGTCGATCTTTCATGTAAGCGCAACGGATGCTGATGGAGGGGAAAATGCGGAAGTCACATATTCCATTGACCGTAAGAGTACGATGCCGTCTATTTCATCATTTTTAAATATAAACGAAGCAAATGGTACGATATCAGCTCTGAAAAGTTTTGACTTTGAAACACTGAAAACCTTCCAGCTCCAAGTTGTTGCCACAGATTCAGGAACTCCGTCTCTAAGCAGCAACGTCACAGTGAACGTGTTCATTCTGGATCAGAACGACAACGCTCCAGTCATCCTGTATCCAGTCAGCTCCAACGGTTCTGCTGAAGGTGTGGAGGAGATTCCCCGCAACGTGAACGCAGGACACTTGGTGACTAAAGTCAGAGCCTATGATGCTGATATAGGATATAACGGCTGGTTGCTGTTCTCACTGCAGGAAGTTACTGACCACAGTCTCTTTGGTTTGGACCGTTATACAGGACAGATCAGGACCCTTCGCTCATTCACGGAGACAGACGATGCTGAGCATAAACTGGTCATACTGGTTAAAGACAATGGGAACGTCTCACTCTCAGCAACAGCTACTGTGATTGTCAAACTTGTGGAGCCAAAAGAGGCTTTTGCAGCTTCTGATGTGAAAAGTGCAGCAAGAGACGATGAAGATAATAATGTGACTCTTTACCTGATGATAACTTTGGGTTCAGTTTCAGTTCTTTTTCTGGTCAGCATCATTGTGCTGATTGCAATGCAGTGCTCAAAATCCACAGACTATACTTCTAAATATTTACAAGAGACTAATTATGATGGAACACTGTGCCACAGCATCCAGTACAGATCTGGAGACAAACGGTACATGTTAGTTGGACCTAGAATGAGTATAGGATCTACTATTGTTCCTGGGAGTCATGCAAACACGCTTGTGCTGCCTGACAGGAGGAGAGCATCTGAAGAGGTAATTACTTTTTTCTTTTCTTTAATAACACAATTTTGCCTTCAAAGTTTGTGTCCAATACTTTGCTATCTCTAACACTGTCCATGGAGCTTAGACATTTACAGTTGTTTTGGCACTGCACTCATAGGTAATTGTGCTGTGTAGCACATTTGATGTGTGTGTGTTTTGTTCTGCTTTAGATTCCTCCTAAAATCTCTGGAATTGGAAAGGTTATGTGATACAGACACTAAATTAGTGCATTGGCTCTAGCAAGTATTAGAAAGACAGAGATTGGTTACTAAGAGATAAATCACAAAGAAATGAATCTGGGCTACAGCATAACTGTCAAGTAGAAGATGACCTGACAGAGAAGTAGTGACAAGGTGGTCTTCAAAGCAGAGGGAAGTGATGGAGAACAGCTTTGCCAGCCACTGCACATCTGAAGCCACTTCTGCAATAGAGCTGAAGACTAGGCTGCTGGGAACAGGGGCTGTGACAATTACTGGATAACTCATGATTATTAACTTAATTAATAAATTCAGGACATGTCATAAATTCCCACTGCACATGGTGAATTCATGTGTTTATGTAATTACTTCATATGTTGTGGCATTATTAATGTTAATCTATCATGGTTTTATTCATGTTCATGCTGGTGTAGCTGTGGCAACTGATGTGCATCGGTGGTTCAATTCCTAGCTTCCTCTATCCACATCTCAAAGTGTCCTTGAGCAAAACACTGAACCCCACATTTCCCCCATGCGTTCATGAGTGTCTAATAAAAAGCACCTACAATAGCTGCTCTAAAAAAAAGAAATCCACCAAAAGAAGATTTTTTTTTCTTCTTAGAAAAAAACACCACAGGTCTAAACAATAAACTTAAAAATACAGAACACAGTTTCATCATTATTGAGCCATGTTTACTTCACTGACATATGCTCCTGAGTCACATAGTGATACTCTTGTCTTAATGATTAAATAATGACATTTTGAGGTAAATCACTCATTAAGATTTAATCATTACTATAAGATCACTTCAACATAAATGCATACACTGAAGTAAAGTCACATCAGATTCAATATAGAGTTACCATCCATCCATCCATCCATTATCTTGACCGCTTATTCCATTTCGGGTCGCGGGTGAGCTGGAGCCTATCCCAGCATTTTAACAGGTGAGAGGCAGGGTACACCCTGGACAGGTCACCAGTCTGTCGCAGGGCCAACACAGATAGAGACAAACAACCATTCACACACACACTCACTCCTACGGAGAATTTAGAGTGTCCAATTAACCTAACATGCATGTCTTTGGATGGTGGGAGGAAGCCGGAGAACCCGGAGAGAACCCACGCATACACGGGGAGAACATGCAAACTCCACACAGAAAGGCCACCACCCTCAAGGTTCGAACCTCCCCCCAGCCGAGATTCGAACCGGCGACCTTCTTGCTGTGAGGCTGCGGTGCTAACCACCACACCACCGTGCAGCCCTTTCTAACAGTCATATGTGTCCTCATAGCCTGTGTATGAGGCCCAAATATTAGATAATTCTGTCACCTCTCTCACATGCTTTCTCCACTTTTTAGCAAATGTGTGTTTAAATGGGCGAGTCTGAGATTTTCCCCTTTGTGAGCTCAGGAAGGGAAACAACCATTACCTGCAGCAGTGGATACTGTCATTGACCTGCCCCCCTGGCTAGTTGAGCCTGCCCTCTAAATCACTGAGCAGATGTCAGTAAAAGCCAGATCCTCTCGCAGAGAGGTTGTGGACAGGCACCACTCACAAACTTTTAAAGGTTCACAAACAGAAACAGCCCACTCTCAGTAGAGCTCACTAGAGTCTAATTTGGATTGGCTGAAATTAAGAATCAAGGCTGAGTTTGGGGTAATAAACTTTGAAAACAATGTTGTTGGACCTCTGACACCCATATGAAATTGCTGAAAAAATGTATAATATGGTACCTTTAACAAGTAATTCATGTCTTCTTTGAGCGTGTCTTACATAAAAAATAACTAAATCCATAACAAATAGAACTAAATTATATATTTTGATCTAGACAAATTTGCTGACATGTGGATAAATGTATGAATTAAACGTTAAGTGAAACAATGTGTTTATCAATTTGTGATCTATTAAGTGTGAAGTTATAACATGACTCCACATTGAGAACAACATTAGTTCATGACTAGCAACAACAAATTATAATAGATCCTGTATTCACTGATACATTAGTTCATAATTAGTTATGCATTAGGTAAGTATACAATTTGTACCATTATTATAAAGTGTTATCAAAAATCTATAATATCAGGAGCAAATGTTTGTTTCCTCATGGCCCACTGAGCACCTAGACAAACCTGTAAAAAGAAAAGCCTAGCACAGACAAGATAAATGAAAGATTATTTATTTCCAAAAAATAAATATCTTCACCACTTTATTTCAGGTGGACTTAGAACTGACATTTTAATATTAGTATTTGTGAAAAAACAACTATTTTGGTATATCAATAAGCATTTGAGGTAACAGTAGATTGACAATAATTAATTGTTAATCGGTGACAAGGATCGTCTGGGAAAACAGCAGGGAAACAGATGAAAACGTGTAGGACACTGGCTCAAGAAGTCCACAGTTGGTGATCATTGATCTATGGTGTTTGAAGTACTCTCATGTGCAGTGAGTTGATCATTATTTCATAGTAAGCAACGGGAAATCATTATATAATCTGCATGAAGTCATTCATTAATTCAGTATGAGTCACACATAAGGATTACTTATGTAGCTGTACCCTGATTATTATGTTTTTTAATCGTATTAATTCACTGGAACCACTTGGTGTCAGTGTGGCCTAGACTATGGTTGTGTTCCTCACATTTTCACATGCCCTGCCCATTTTGTTATTGCATGATGAAGGTGGCGCACTGATGGAACACTCGTCAAGAAATGAGTAGCATTTTATCTTTATACATAAAATTGCTTCTACTAGTCAGAAACTGCTCTAATTAGACTGGCCCAATTAATACATGAGACAGATCACCATATTATTATTTTTTCTTTCAAAAACGGAGGTCATATTTTTTTATCGCAATGGGAGAACGAGGACAAAGGCACCGAGTGAATTGCTGTTTGGTTGTCGGGATTTTGTTGCTGTGCTTTGAAGATCAGATTTTAGCTCAGATAAGATACTCTATTCCAGAGCAACTCCAGCTGGGATCTTCTGTTGGAAACGTGGCCAAAGATTTAGGGCTGGACACCAACACCTTGAAAAGCAGGAAATTTCGTATTGTTTCTGGGCCAAATCACGCTCTGTTTCAGTTAAATCAGAACAATGGAGTTTTGTACGTTGGACAGACTATGGACCGCGAAGAGCTCTGTGGTGAAACAAAGATTTGTTTGTTAAATTTGAAAATTGTTGTTGAAAATCCACTGGAAATACATTATGTGGGGGTGGAAATAACTGATGTTAATGACCATTCGCCGACTTTCCCAGAAAACGAGCAGCGACTAGAAATGGCAGAGAATACACCTCCAGGTACTCGTTTTCAAATCCATGCAGCGAGAGATCCTGATGTTGGTATACATTCAGTTAAATTTTATAAACTGAGTTCAAATAATTATTTCGATATTGACGTTAGAGAGAGTGAGGAGGACAAAATTCCGTTTTTAGTACTCAAAAAGCCTCTAGACAGGGAACAGAAAGCAGAGAATCGTTTTGTGTTGACCGCACTTGATGGGGGAAGTCCATCAAAAATCGGAACCCTTAACTTGACTATTACTGTGTTGGATGTAAATGATAATCGACCAGTTTTCAGCAAAGATGTATATACTGTGTCGTTAGATGAAAACGCCCCAGTAGGAACTCTAGTAGCCACATTAAACGCTACTGATTTAGATGAAGGTTCAAATAGCGAAATCGAATATAGTTTTGGAAAAACACAAACGAAAAAAGTGCACGACATATTTGAATTAAATAGTGTCACTGGTGAGATTCGAGTTAAAGGGAAAGTGGACTTTGAGGAGACAGACGTTTACAGACTAGATTTACAAGCTTCAGATAAAGGTCAACCACCCTGGACAGCCGAAAGTAGAGTTGTGATAAAAATAAAAGACGTGAACGACAATAAACCAGAGATTGAAATAACATCTCTGTCTAATTTTATTCCCGAGAATTCAAAGCCTGGAACAGTTATCTCACTCATCAGTGTCACAGATAGAGACTCAGGACTTAACGGAAAAGTCATTTGCAAGCTTTCAGAAAACGTTCCGTTTGATTTGACACCATCTATTGAGGAAAATATGTTTTCTCTCGTCACTAAGGAGGGATTAGACAGAGAACGTGTGTCACATTATGACATCAAAATAACAGCGACAGACTGCGGTGAACCTCCACTTTCAACAATTAAAACACTGAGCATTATGGTGTCAGATATAAATGACAACGCACCGGTTTTCAGTAAGAGTTCACTGGAACTTTACTTAGTAGAGAACAACACCCCTGGTGCATCAATATTTTCTGTAAGTGCTGGTGATGATGATCTGAATGAAAATGCAGCGATTACGTACCACATTGTGAGAAGCGATGGTCTGCAGAGTGACATGACATCTTTCCTAAATGTCAACTCGGAGAACGGACAGATAACAGCGATGAAAAGTTTTGACTTTGAAAAACTGAAAACTTTTCAGTTCCAAGTTGTTGCCACAGATTCAGGAACTCCGTCTCTAAGCAGCAACGTCACAGTGAACGTGTTCATTCTGGATCAGAACGACAACGCTCCAGTCATCCTGTATCCAGTCAGCTCCAACGGTTCTGCTGAAGGTGTGGAGGAGATTCCCCGCAATGTGAACGCAGGACACTTGGTGACTAAAGTCAGAGCCTATGATGCTGATATAGGATATAACGGCTGGTTGCTGTTCTCACTGCAGGAAGTTACTGACCACAGTCTCTTTGGTTTGGACCGCTATACAGGACAGATCAGGACCCTTCGCTCATTCACAGAGACAGATGAGGCTGAGCATAAACTGGTCATACTGGTCAAAGACAATGGGAACGTTTCACTCTCAGCAACAGCTACTGTGATGGTCAAACTTGTGGAGCCCAAAGAGGCTTTTGCAGCTTCTGACGTGAAAAAGACAACAAAATATGATGAGGATGACAACGTAACTTTTTACCTGATGATAACTTTGGGATCTGTTTCAGTTCTTTTTCTGATCAGCATCATTGTGCTGATTGCAATGCAGTGCTCAAAATCCACAGACTATACATCTAAGTATCTACAAGAGGCTAATTATGATGGAACACTGTGTCACAGCATCCAGTACAGATCTGGAGACAAACGATACATGTTAGTTGGACCAAGAATGAGTATAGGATCTACTATCGTTCCAGGAAGCCATGCAAATACACTAGTGCTCCCTGACAGGAGGAGAGCATCTGAAGAGGTAAGACAGTATTTCAGTTTTAAATAGTGCTTCATTCTGATAATGATGTTGATATTTTGCTACAGACATCACAGATTTGGGGGTCTGATGCATTTTTTTCAAATAACGTCATGACAGTTGCATTTTCACAATCCTGTAATTATAAGGACTCCATTGATACCATAAGCCATTATTGATTACTGGGAAAGGACTAAAATATCGATACAGAGTAGGACTGTTTCTGTTTATAGCAAGGTCCATGAAAGTAAATGATTTGTGGAAATATATTTGTTGCATTTCTGATAGTGATTAATCCGTGTTGTCTCCAAATGATGAACCAGCTGCAGCGCGTCTCTCATCTTCAGAAAACAGCAAGAAGCTGCTGTCCCTCACTTCATTTTCCTACCATTTGCTTTTTCTCTCCCATTTCTGGTAACTTGCATCGGGAAATAGGCTACCTGACTTTCTACTCTGGTTGTATGTGTAACTCGGTTGAACCAGCGCCATTTAATAAAAGAGTTAGGAAGCTCCTTTAACTCGCAACACGCGGTCACGTGGTTGACGTAGCCCTCAAAAGTTCCAAACGGTACATTCCTGTCAACTGGTTCTGGAGGGAAGCATCGCATAATGTGCTATTTTTCTTGCATTTTTTGATAAATATTGCCAAAATGTTCATTAATTATGTATTTTATCAAAGCTCTATTTTTCGAAGCAGTGGAGACACAGCATTTATCATATTTATTATGTATTAGTTATTATATCGATCGTTTATCATATTTAAGTTCTTAATTTAGAAGGGAAGCAAAACACATCACCATATACATTCACAATTATTTAGTGATGAAAAATAAATCTGAGTTAATGTAATATATTCATCAGTAAGCTTGTAGTGGATTAAAATATCATAAATGAAGGATAACTGCTGCTATACCGCCTTCCATATAGTGTGCCAGAGGGTACTGCTCTGCTTCATCTTAGCTTCAGATTTACATCCTACAAGCCCGTTATACTACTGTTATGTGAAGTGAATACACGTATGTGTCACCATGTTTACTGTGCTTCTAGGCAGAAAACTACTGTAAAATAATAAAATATTAAAATATTAATTAAAAAAACTTTTTGTTATTTGAACAATATTAGATGACAAGATGAGTTTGTCAGTTGTGCAACAACAAACAGCTTTCAACCAAGCATTTTATTATACAATTGTATTATGGAAAATGTAATATAAGCCTCAATAAATAAGTATTTTTGCTATTACTAATACTGTAGAGTTTTTCATCTGCAACAATGAACTGTAACTGATTAAATTAAAGGGTTTAGATATTGTGGAAATGTGTTGTCATCCTAATGAGGGTTCACCCTTGGCCACATGGCAGCAGCGTCCTGTGACAGAGAGCATCACTTGGAAACATCACTGACCTTTATGGTAATGAAAATACAGAAATAATTAATTATCACAGGTGCAAAGTCATACCAAAAAAATGGCCATCTGTATTGCTTTAAAGGAATTAACTCATGTTATCAGAAGACAATTAAATAAACTCATTAGCAAGGGAACCTTTTGATATTCAGGCTAAGGTAAATGAGTGATTTTGATGAAATAAGAACATCTACAGTAGATTACTCTGGATTACACAAGGTGTTCACTGATTTTCCAGCACAATCCAGTCCTCAATTTTTATTATTCTGTTTTGAAAGCGCCAGATTTCCTTGTGACCTTTTAGAGTTTAATTTAATAATAGTTATCCAGCCTTTCTGAAAAACTTCACAAAATTTGACATTGAATTTTACACATTAAATCCCATATATGGGTTGACTGTCTTGCCATGGTAGGCTGTGCTGCATTTGGATGCATTAATTGGTTCGAGAAAGGGATCAGAATGTATAGCTTTGCTAAAGACACTGAGAGAAGACAATAGTGATTGGCGCAAGTCAGAAGAAGCAACCTCACCATCGCCAGAGGTCTTAATAACAGAAAGCTGTGTGCAGTAAGTTCATACTGCACATTCAAACATTTTAAATCAGGCTTTAACACTGATTGGCACGTTGGCATATGCAAATGACCTCAAAGAAAATGTAAAATGTGTATGGAAATTGAACTAATAAGCCACTCTACAGGCACACTTTGAGGGAGAGAAGTTTACAAGGATAGAGACAGGACAAGTGAGACTGAAAACTGGTGCTGTTCCAACACTTATTTGTCCATCGCCAAGAACCAAGGAGGAGGAAGAGTCTTGCAGTGAGAAGTACCACAGAACTTCCACTGAATGTTGATTCACTGGCCAGTGACCATACATACTGTTCTATAGTAAACTTTGGTATGAATCATATTAAGTAATAATTTCATATTTATAATTTAACAACTAGATTTATATTAACAGTGTTATATTAATTTCAGAGGTTGATTAAGCAAGCAACAGAAATGAGGCCAGTGAGATAAGGGAAAGTGAGCAACAAAAAGAAGATAAAGTTGTAGCCTCAGAGGAGAGGGATATACCAGGGCATAATGATGAGCCAGGATCCACTGTGCCATAGTCAACAGAACCAGACACCTGTATAAATTGGCTATGTGAGATGGGAACCAAAGTTAAAAAAAAAAAAAAAACTAAGGGAGGAATTCAAAGGTGAAAAGTCTCAAGTAAGAAGGCAAGAAAGAGCCTTTACAAAAAAAAATTAATAAAAATTAATGCAGTCAGAAACTGGGTCAAATGTTTTCTAAGGATCAGATTAAAGCAAATGGCATGAAGAACAAAAAATGCATTAGATGGAGCAAAGTCACTATAAGAAAAGCCATAAAGCTCAGTTTTTCAGCAGACTCAACAGGCATACAAGTTGTGTCAAGATATGGATATCCCTCTTCCTCATATAAGAACTCTGCAAAGAAGATTGGAACATATTAAACTAGAACCAGGTGTGCTTGGAGAGGTTTTTGAGATGTTCAGGCTGAAGGTTAACAGTATGGAAAGTGAATGTGTACTAACTGTGGATGAGATGGCCATCACACCAAGTGTGGAGTTGCAGCTTGGAACAGGGGATGTGAAACAGCCTGGGCATACAGGTGCAGCAACACATGCATGCGTTTTCATGTTTGCAGGAAGCACACTGAGATGGAAGCAAATGGTTGCTTACCATTTCAGTAACAATTCCACCAACAGGGAAAACTACAAGCCAATCATCATTGAGATCATTGAAAAACCAGCTTCCATAGGACTTCATGTGGTAAATGTCACCACTGACATGGGCAGTCTGAATCTGGCTATGTGGAGAGCATTTGGAGTGGACCACAATCAATCATCCTGCAAGAGCAGGCAGGAGGCTGTACTTTTTGCCAGATGTCCCACATCTGATAAATAATTTTAAGAGTGCCCCAGTGCGTGGACAAACATTTAAAATTTCACCTGAGAGACCTCCTTCATAACGAAGTGTGCATTACTCTCTTGAAAGATTTGGTGGATTTTCAAAAAGGAAACCATTGGAAATTGCTCCAAGCCTGTCACAGAAAACTCTGGTGGGGCCTGCAATGAACGTCTTTCGTAAGTTTGCAAGTGCAGGTCTGAAATACGCGGTGGAAAAGGAGCAGCAACCTCCCTCTAACCTGACCACAGCATGGTTTCTAGAGCAGGTGAACCACTGGTTTGATGTCATATCTTTTCATCACGCCATGATGGCACTGAGCAGGCACAAGATGGAAGAGTACAACAAAGTCATTGAGTTCCTCCAAGATAAGAGCCAACTCTTCCGTGGACTTAAGATCGGCAGCTGAAAACCTGTGCAAACAGGAATTGTGATGGCAGCATTTACAATTTTGTCCATCCAAAAAGACATGCTTGACCATGGACACACGTTTGTGTTGACAAGTAGGCTTACTCAAGACTGTCTGAAAAACTTGCTCAGCTGCATAAGGCAGAGGAATCCTGTCCCTACACTAGTGGAGTTTCACCAGGTACTGGGATCAATATTAGTTGGGCAGTTTCTTTTGACAGTCAAATCGGGAAGCTATCAGGGGTATGACAACAGCCTTTTGGCAGCGTTCCTGGAACTCAAGGAGACAACTCCCAGACCTGGCCGGCGAGTGGACCAGCTGATTAGCCACAAAAACACTCCAGTTCTCACCAACAGCAAAACCCGTACCCTCTACTATCTTACAGGATATATTGTAAATAAAGTAATCAAACACTGCAACATCCGTGATGAATGCCAAAGTGCAGTTATGCAAAGTGATGACAGTCTGGAAGGAGAGCACGGTACCTTATTGATGCTGAAGGAATTCAAAGTAGGTGTGCTCTGTCGGCCATCACACAAAGCCTTCAGTCTGGTCCAGAAAACTGAGAAGCTTTTTGATGTCCACTGCATCTTTCATGGAACTCCCGAATGTCACGGATACACTAAAGAGAAAAGCATGGCTATTGGAAAGCATACTCCCTTCATGTCATCATGTACAAAGAAAAAATAACCAGCCGAGTCAAGCGGCTGAGACTGAGAATTACAGCAAAGCGGATCTTAGGTGAAAGAAAAAATTGCTTTCCAGTAATGGGCATCTTGGAAGTAAAAGTCAGACAAGACACATGAAGGATAAACAGCAATGCCAAACAGCATCTTAGCCCACAACAAACAAGCCTCCACCAAACACTTTGATAGTTGCCATGGAGGAGCTTGGTCTCATCTTTGTAAACCCCAACTCACTCAAGGCAGCTTCAACATTGCATATGGATGGAATGTTTTGAGGGATCTTTTGGTCATTTGTTCTTACAATTTCTTTTATTTTCACTGATTGTATACAAGTTATTACATTCATACATAGTCTAAGATCATCAGGAAAATTGAGAAATAGTTTGTTCCCATGCCATTAGTTTTTGTATATGACAAATTAACTTTTGTTTCAATTTCAGTTTTTATTCTGACAGCCAGCACGAGCACTCCACTATTACACTTACTAGCTTCTGCATCACTCGATCATTTACAGGACTTACAAGCTAGACTAACCTACACATAGCTCAACTAACCACTCATGATCAATCTCTCTGAAAACATCAATATGAACATGAATGCAATGTCTACAGTGCAAATCGTAATATATATATATCAATATATAGTCAAACAATCCTGCAAAAAATACCACTTCTGTGTAGTTTATGTGCTTGTTGTTCAAACATCTTGTTTCACTTCTGATAAGCTTGGAAGACGAACGGTGACAACAACACATCTTGTTATCTTGTTGATCTTATGTAGATAACGTGCTTTAGCAGTACACTGGAGTCGGTCTCATGATTTAACTGGATAAATAGATAAATTAATTACTTAATTAATTAACTAATTAATTGATTAATACATACTCATTTTCACAATCGCATTAAAAAAAATCCAAATTTCTACAGAGACTGGTGGCTGGCTCACAATAGCTAACCATAGTTAAACTACAACTAGCTAGTTAATCACGCAATTAACTAAAATAGGCTACATGAAACAACACAGCTGACTTTATTTGTTACATAATATTCAGATAATGCCTCACAATGCCAAGAAATTTAGTAATTTCAGCCACTTACCAGAGAAAATGCTTCCGAAACTCAGAGAATAAACGGCGGTCAATGGTGTTCGGAAGTATCGGCGGCTCCGTCAACCACGTGACTTCCGCATTCCATGCCGCAGCTCTCAATGGAGCATTCTGGTAGGTTGAGCCAACCGGTGGGACTAAAGGGTTTGGCACAATTTTAAAGGGGTGATAGGGCCCTATAAGATTCATTCTGTCTGCCACTTAATTCGAGCAAACTGATTAAGATTATTATATTGATTGATTAATAATTAAAAAAACTTTTCAGGCTCCACCCTGCAGTGAGCCCTGGGTAAACACACCCCGCCTCCAAGTGATTGAATTATGTTTATTCAAAATCAGTTAAGCCCAGAACACTAATATAGCACGAGTAGCCATTCATAACCAATGTATGGGTGAAACTGAACCATCTTTAGTATTCTAGGGTTAGGTTCATATCCAGCATAATTTCTATAAGTGGAACACAACGATAAGACCTAGTTGTGTTGGTAGGTGACACTGCTTCTACTTTCCTGTACACTCAACTTTGACAAACAAACAAATGTTAACATTCCAACATTATCTAAATATAAGCATAAAGCAGGCAGTATAGCACATAACTAAAGAGTAACACATGAGGTAAAATTCACGCTAAATGCACATTTTCCACAAGTCTTTACGATCTTTGAACACTTGTTACTGTGGGTCTGTGAATCTGGAGAAAAATGTTTTTCATTTGGATACTAAAAATATGTCAAACTTATTTTTTAACTATGAAAGAAGAAAGCTATTGGAAAAGAGAATCATCTTGTTAAAATTAATGAGACGGAAAACTGTAATGTGTTCCTCAATAAAGAAAATGAATAAAAGAAAAGAAAATTAGAAGACAGGACTCCAGATATGTTAAAAGAAATACAGGTGAAAATTTCTATTCTATTCTATTCTGTTCTACAGTCATTTAGCAGACACTTTTATCCGACTTACATCTGAGAGTAAGAACAACACAAGAAAGAATTCAAACAATTGCTAGATGTAGATAGATAGATGCAGCGCTTTTTTTTTATTTTTTTAGTTTTTTGTAAGTCCTATGTTTAAATACAAGATAACGATTTCATCACACAATATCATCTTGGGTGTAAGTGCACGCAGCTTATTCAGTGTTGAGTTGAGCCAAATAGCTGGACAAATCTTCTTAACATATTCCGACTAATAAAAGAGTTAAGCTAAGTGCGGAAATGGTCCTTAAACAACTGAGTCTTTACCTTCTTCTTAAAAGTGGATAAGGACTCTGCGGATCGGTAGTTCGGTAGATCGTCCTACCACCGGGGAACAACAGAGGAGAAGAATCTAGCTTCTGATTTTGCGCCACGTTGTGGTGGGAGCACTAGGCATCTTCCACTGGCAGAGAGTAACTGTCGAGAGGGAGTGTAGCTCTGGTTCAGGAGTGAAGGTTTTAGTTGTTGTTTTGTTAGCCAGAAGCAGAGCTTTTAATTTGATGCGCGCTGCAACTGGAAGCCAGTGAAGAACTATTAGCAGCGGAAAGACATGAGTTCTTTTGGGCTGGTTGAAGACCAGACGTGCTTTAAGTGGACATAGCTTAAAGTAGAGAGGAAAATTCCTTCACATTTTATGGTACATTTGGCCGTACTTTAACGGAATTTTTTTTGAGTGTCCGACTAATGTGACATAGTTTGGAGTAATGTACACCGTGCTGGCTGCATATGGTTGCAAAGCTGAAGACTTTTGAGTATAGCGCTCTCCATGGTCCTGAGGTCTACGGTTTTTCATAAGGTGACTATTGTCAAGAAGTTTAGATCTTGATCTATTAAATATGGTACATTTATTTCATGCTGTAAATATTTACATGGGCTTCATCACAACATTTTCCGCCCATGCTCAAATATGGTGGCAATCTGGATTGCCTGCATTTATCATTGCAAATAGAATGTACATTTTACAACATTCAGTTTCCAGCAAAATACTCATTTAAAAAAGTAGTAGTAGAAGAAGAAGCTTAAATGTAGCTAACTGAATTGTGCGGTCATAATAATAACCATATTAATAGTAACAAGACATTCATTGTAATGATAAGATCAACATATCAAACTTTTTTTAAACAAGCTAATACTTTTATCAGTGGTTTTGTTGAACTGAAAGGGTCGAAAAATTACATTTTGAATTGTTAAAATAAACAAACAAAAACAATAAAGTATTTGAATCAGTCGTGAAAACTGCTCAGCAAAATGAAAAACATATTAGAACTTTGGTGAAGTTTATGTCGGGGGTTTCTTTAAGAATATCTTTAACTGTGTATAGCCCACAAGGTGTCAGTGTCATATCTTCATAAAATGTTGTTATAGTGTTGGCCCTGCCCCCTTCTGTAGAAATTTATTCAGCGGACAGAGAGGAGACGACTCTTTCTGCGGGCAGAATTGTTGCCGTTAAAAATACCAAGATAAACAAAAAATATGGGATCTATTTTAAACTACCCATTTCATCGTGTTGGGAAGTTTTTTTGTGTGTAAGGACCTGTGAGTGGATATTATTGAAATCAAAACACAAACGATGGGCGCAGGACAGAGACAAAGAATACGGTCATGGTGGATTGTCCTCAGTTTTCCTGTGATGTTCAGCTGCGTGGAGCGAGGTTTGGCTCAGATAAAATATTCAATTCCAGAGGAAATTAAAGTTGGATCTGTTGTTGGAAATGTCGCAAGAGATTTGGGATTGAACGTCCATTCACTGGGGGAAAGACAGTTTCGTATTGTTTCGGGAACTAAAGACGCTCAGTTTGAAGTAAATCCGAACAATGGCGTCTTGTATGTGCAAAAGAATATCGACAGGGAAGAGCTGTGTGACAGCATTTCTCCATGTTTGATCAACCTCAAATTAGTAGCTGAGGACCCAATGGAAATACATTCAGTTGCAATCGAAATCATCGACGTAAATGATAATTCACCTAACTTTCAAGAGGAAGGAAAGGTACTTGAAATTTCAGAGTCTGCTCTCCCAGGTAGACGTTTCCAAATGCCAACTGCCCGCGATCCAGATGTTGTAGTTAATACAGTTCGTGTATACAAATTAAACCATAATGAATATTTCAGTTTACAAATTCGAGAGAGAGGACAGGACAAGGTACCGTTTTTAGTTTTGCAAAAGTCTTTGGATCGAGAAAAGAACCCTGAACACAAACTGATTCTGACGGCAGTTGACGGCGGAAACCCTCCGAGATCAGGGTCTCTCAACATTACAGTTACAGTCCTCGATTCTAATGATAACCATCCCATATTCAACCAAGAAGTATATTCAGTAACAATACCTGAAAATATAGATCTGGATAGCAGTGTAATTACGGTTAATGCTACTGATCAAGACGACGGCGTAAATGGAGATATTGAATATTCATTTGGAAGCGAATTGGATCCAAAGCTATATGACATATTTAGCTTAGATAAAGACAGTGGAGAAATTCGAGTAAAGGGAGAAATTGATTTTGAAAAGGCGGATGTTTTCAAATTGGAAGTCCACGCCACGGACAAAGGACAACCCCCCATGGGTGCAGATTGCACTGTCATTATTAAAGTGCAGGACGAAAATGACAACAAACCTGAAATTGAGGTGACATCCCTCTTAAGGCTTATATCGGAAGACTCAAAACCAGGAACTGTGGTTTCTTTAATTAGTGTTGTTGACAAAGATTCGGGTTTAAACGGTAAAGTTAAATGTAGTATTTTAGGCAATGTACCATTCGAAATAAAACACTCAAATCAAGATAACACATACTCCTTAGTTGTAAAAGAACATTTGGATCGAGAATCAGTTTCACATTATGACATAACAATTACAGCTAAAGACTGTGGCCAAACTCCACTATCCACACTCAAAACTCTTAGTTTTGATGTATCGGACGTCAATGATAATATGCCAGAATTTTTGCATAATCCAACAGAGCTTTATTTATTAGAAAATAATGAGCCTGGAAGTCCAATATTTTCCGTATCTGCTTCTGATAAGGACTTGAATGAAAATGCGGCTTTAAATTATCATATTGTTAGACAGGAAAGCAGTCATTTGGAAGTTGCGGCATTTTTAAATATTAATTCAGAAAACGGACAAATATCAGCTCTGAAAAGTTTTGACTTTGAAAAAATGAAAACTTTCCAGTTCCAAGTTGTTGCCACAGATTCAGGAACTCCGTCTCTAAGCAGCAACGTCACAGTGAACGTGTTCATTCTGGATCAGAACGACAACGCTCCAGTCATCCTGTATCCAGTCAGCTCCAACGGTTCTGCTGAAGGTGTGGAGGAGATTCCCCGCAACGTGAACGCAGGACACTTGGTGACTAAAGTCAGAGCCTATGATGCTGATATAGGATATAACGGCTGGTTGCTGTTCTCACTGCAGGAAGTTGCTGACCACAGTCTCTTTGGTTTGGACCGCTATACAGGACAGATCAGAACACTTCGCTCATTCACGGAGACAGACGAGGCTGAGCATAAACTGGTTATACTGGTTAAAGACAATGGGAACGTTTCACTCTCAGCAACAGCTACTGTGATTGTCAAACTTGTGGAGCCAAAAGAGGCTTTTGCAGCTTCTGATGTGGAAAGTTCAGCAAAAGACGTTGGAGATAACAATGTGACTTTTTACTTGATGATAACTTTGGGCTCAGTTTCAGTTCTCTTTCTTATAAGCATCATAGTTCTGCTTGCAATGCAGTGCTCAAAATCAACAGACTACACTTCTAAGTATCTACAGGAGACTAATTATGATGGAACATTGTGCCACAGCATCCAGTACAGATCTGGAGACAAACGATACATGCTGGTTGGACCCAGAATGAGTATAGGATCTACTATTGTTCCTGGGAGTCATGCAAACACGCTTGTGCTGCCTGATAGAAGGCGGACATCTGAAGAGGTAAGAATTTGTTTATTTTAATTGCATATCCTGCGAACACAAATAAAATCTTCTTTCAGCATAAGATTAGAAACATAAATAAATAGAATGTTTTCACTACATACATCAAGCTTTGAAATGTTCTTTCATCATTCAAATCCCTTGTCCCTTTTTGCCTTTTTATAACTTACAAAATGCATTGAAGCATTGAAGTATTCTCACTTTTTTTCTGGGATTCTGTTAAAATATCGTGTAGATTTAATAAATTTGCAAATTTGTTGTAAAGTTGTAAAGTTGTAAATTACTGGCGCTTCTCCACGATGAAGCTCGTAGCGATGTCCATGGAACTGATGCGTTTTAATATGGTGATGATTTTCAAATTACAATGTAAATTTGTGGGTTGATACAAGATCGTAATGCTTTACATTTCACACACAATTAGTTTCAATGCAGTTTAATCAAATCAAGGAATGTCGCCGTGTTAATTTCATGTAGATTATTTTTCACTTGAGAAATATTGTCTCTAATCTTGCATCCAGTCTCCACGAAGTATTGTAAATCTTTTTTAAGGTACAGTAGGCAACCTACTTGATAAAGTAGGTTATATATATATAGCCCCAAAAATCTAGACAGTAGACATGCATTTCCCTTTTATGATTTCAGGAAAGTTCTGCATTAATCAGAGAATCTGCAAATTGGTCGTCATATTGCACTAAAAAGGGGAAAACAAACAACTGAAATATTCGATATAAACAATAGTTCGAACTGGTAAACCTAAAATGTGGTTAGAAAAGGCAGCAATTTACAAACACATTGGTACTGAGCTCATATCGTGGTTTTATTCCAAGATACCATAATGTATATATTCCACAAGGTGTCAGTGTAATATCACCGTACTTTCTAGTGTTATGGTTAGCCCTACCCCTTCCGTAGAGGTTTTGTTCATGCATCCAGAGAGAAGACGGCGCATTTACAAAACAGAAAAGTGCTGCAAAAATATTTTGGCGATGCAAGAAGTATGGGATCAATTTCAAACACGTATTTGGTGTTATAGGAAAGTTCTTTTGTGGAAGGACCAGTGAGTGAATATTTTTTTTTTTATCAAATTTGTCAACAGAAATGACGGAAAAAAGAGGACAAAGACGAGAAATGTGGTTATGGTGGGTAGCTCTCGGCTTTCATGTGATACTCTGCAGCATGGAGCAATGCTCAGCGCAGATAAAATATTCAATTCCAGAGGAAGTAAAAGTGGGATCTTTTATTGGAAATGTCGCCAAGGATCTGGGATTGGACATCAGTTCACTGGAGAAAAGACAAATCCGTATCGTATCTGAAACTGATGATACTCAGTTCAAAGTAAATCCGAACAATGGCGTCTTGTCTGTACACAAAAATGCTGACAGAGAGGAGCTTTGTGGAAGCATTTCACCGTGTCTGATGAACCTAAAGCTGGTAGCTGACAATCCAATGGAAATACATTATGTTGTCATAGAAATCATCGATGTAAATGATAATATACCCAGTTTTCAAGAGGCAGAAAAAAGGTTGGAGATTTCAGAGTCAATACTCCCAGGAAGACGTTTCCAGATGCCTAGTGCCCGCGATCCAGATGTGGAACCTAATACAGTACGTGTGTACAAACTAAATCATAACGATTATTTTAGTATACAAACTCGAGAGAGAGGAGATGACACGATACCATTTTTAGTTTTACAAAAGTCTCTAGATCGAGAAAAGAGCCGTGAACACAAATTGATTCTGACCGCAGTTGACGGAGGAACACCTCCGAGATCAGGGACTCTTAATGTCACAATAACAGTCCTTGATTCAAATGATAACCATCCTATATTCAGCCAAGAGGTATATTCAGTGACAATACCAGAAAACGTCAATTTGGAAACACTTATTGTTACAGTTAATGCAACTGATCTTGATGACGGTGTAAATGGAGATATTGAATATTTATTTGGCGGCGAACTTGAGTCGAAATTATATGATATGTTTACTTTAGATAAAAACAGTGGAGAAATTCGAGTGAAAGGAGAAATTGACTTTGAGAAGGCTGAAGTTTTTAAGTTAGATGTCCACGCTACTGACAAGGGACAACCTCCCATGAGTGCAGATTGCAGGGTAATCATTAAAGTGCTGGACAAAAACGACAATAAGCCCAAAATAGATGTAACATCCCTCTCAAAAATGGTTTCTGAAGACTCAAAACCTGGAACTGTAGTTTCTTTAATCAGTGTTTCAGACCAAGACTCGGGTGTAAATGGTAAAGTGATATGCAGTCTTCCAGATAATATACCATTCGAATTAAAACCATCTTATCAAGATAACATGTACTCTTTGGTTTTAAAGCAACATTTGGATCGAGAGTCAGTTTCGCATTATGACATCACAATAACAGCTACAGACTGTGGCCAACCTTCTCTATCCACATTCAAAACTGTGAGCTTTGACGTATCAGATGTGAATGATAATATACCGGAATTTATGCGTAATCCCATAGAGCTTTATCTGACAGAAAACAATTTGCCAGGAAAACCCATATTGTCTGTTTCTGCTTCGGATAAAGATTTGAATGAAAATGCCGCATTAACTTATCATATAGTTCGAGAGGACGTCAGCCACTTTAAAATGGCTGCATATTTAAATATAAATTCAGATAATGGACAAATATCCGCTCTGAAAAGTTTTGACTTTGAAACACTGAAAACCTTCCAGTTCCAAGTTGTTGCCACAGATTCAGGAACTCCGTCTCTGAGCAGCAACGTCACAGTGAACGTGTTCATTCTGGATCAGAACGACAACGCTCCAGTCATCCTGTATCCAGTCAGCTCCAACGGTTCTGCTGAAGGTGTGGAGGAGATTCCCCGCAATGTGAACGCAGGACACTTGGTGACTAAAGTCAGAGCCTATGATGCTGATATAGGATATAACGGCTGGTTGCTGTTCTCACTGCAGCAAGTTACTGACCACAGTCTCTTTGGTTTGGACCGCTATACAGGACAGATCAGGACCCTTCGCTCATTCACAGAGACAGATGAAGCTGAGCATAAACTGGTCATACTGGTCAAAGACAATGGGAACGTTTCACTCTCAGCAACAGCTACTGTGATTGTCAAACTTGTGGAGCCCAAAGAGGCTTTTGCAGCTTCTGACGTGAAAAGTACAACAAACGATCAAGGAGAAAATAATGTAATATCTTATTTGATTATAACTTTGGGCTCAGTTTCAGTACTTTTTCTCATCAGCATCATTGTGCTGATTGCAATGCAGTGCTCAAAATCCACAGACTATACTTCTAAATATCTACAAGAGGCTAATTATGATGGAACATTGTGTCACAGCATCCAGTACAGATCTGGAGAGAAACGGTACATGTTAGTTGGACCCAGAATGAGTATAGGATCTACTATTGTTCCTGGGAGCCATGCCAATACGCTGGTGCTACCAGACAGGAGACGTCTATCTGAAGAGGTAAGTCCAAAATTTAATTAAAATCAAACGAGTTTGTATATTTAAACATTTTTGTTCAACATTACCAACTGTCAGTGTCACAAACCTTTAACGTACACCAATAAAAAGACATATTAAAACTACCTGTTCTATATAGTGACTGTCGTGCAGCAAAGACTAAATTTGCAGTTAGGTTGGACATGGGACCGATGAGATGTCTAGCATCATAACAATGGCAGGGGATTCTGTGTGTCGTGATAGAAAGATGAGGCTTATTTGGTCGCATGTTAAGACATATCAAGCCAGTGCTAGACCGATTGCAATGTGGAATCGAAGGGTTTCGTTAGTCTTGAGCTTTGTTGCCATGTTCTTTGATCAGTTTCTGTTGTGTTTTTTCCGTTGTAATCAGTAAATTGTTCTGATGGAAGAAGCCATCGTCCTAAGGGAGTGTTCTAGGTGACACAATAGTAGTGGCACGTTTTAAATTTATGCCTACATATACCAGAACAATTAGGTTGCATGCAGAACATTACATTGAAACGAGATTATCAGTTTTGTTAACTACAGATGCAAGGGGTTTTATTGCTGTGGTTGATCAGTGGATATGAATTCGGGTGTTCAATTTCACTGTCACGAGACAAAGGTATTACAAAAACTAGAGACGCGTTTTTCCTGTTGTTTAACAACAGACCTACAGGAAAGTTATGCAGGTTGTTATAGGGCGCTGAAACAAAAGTAAACTACCTGTCTGAAACGTATAGAAGGAGTAAAAAAAAAAAGACAAACTTGTCAGCACAACTATCAAATATCTGTTTTTAACGTGTTATTTCTTCAAAAACGTAGACATGGCAGCTTGTGTTAAAGCGTTTCTTATTTGTTCTAATGTTGGTTATTAGTAGTCAAGTCCACAAGGTGTCAGTGTCATATCAGCTTAAATTTTTATTCTCTAGTTAGTCCTGCCCCAGAGGTTTTGTTCAAGTCTACGGTGAAGACACGGTAGAAAATTTGAAGCGCTAACATTGACACATGGATAAGCCAGAGATCACGGATACGATTCAAACAGTTCGTTTTAGAGGAAAACAACTTAAATTTGTGTAAAGACCTGCGAGTGGATATATGTTTTCAATCTTAATCTAAACGATGGAACCAGAAAGACAAAGACGGGGAATACTACCATGGTGGGCAGTTCTCGGTGTTTCTGTGATGCTCAGCTATGTGGAGCGAGGTTCAGCTCAGATAAAATATTCAATTCCGGAGGAGGTTAAAGTGGGATCTGTTGTTGGAAATGTTGCCAAGGATCTGGGACTGGACGTCAATTCACTGGAGGAAAGACA
Source organism: Melanotaenia boesemani (assembly GCF_017639745.1). Lineage (NCBI taxonomy): Eukaryota > Metazoa > Chordata > Actinopteri > Atheriniformes > Melanotaeniidae > Melanotaenia > Melanotaenia boesemani. Next base: position 25,488,061 of record NC_055688.1, on the reverse strand, counting down.
TTTTCGTATTGTTTCAGGAACTAAAGACGCTCAGTTTGAAGTAAATCAGAACAATGGCGTCCTGCATGTGCAAAAGAATATCGACAGAGAGGAGCTATGTGAAACCAATTCTCCATGTTTGATAAACCTGAAATTGGTAGCTGAGAATCCAATGGAAATACATTATGTTGGAGTGGAAATCATCGACGTAAACGATAATTCACCAAGCTTTCAAGAGGATGAAAACCTAATAGAGATTTCAGAATCAACTCTCCCAGGTAGACGTTTCCAGTTACCAGCTGCACTTGATCCAGATGTAACCATCAATACTGTGCGCATATATAAACTTAATCAAAATGAATTCTTTACGTTACAAATTCGGGAGAGGGGAGAGGACAAGATGCCATTCTTAGTTTTGCAAAAGCCTCTAGATCGAGAAAAGAACCCTGAACACAAACTGATTCTGACCGCAGTTGACGGAGGAACTCCTCCGAGATCAGGGTCTCTTAACATTACAATTACAGTCCTCGATTCAAATGATAACCATCCAGCATTCAGTCAGGAAGTATATTCAGTGACAATACCAGAGAGTGTAGATGTAGATACCACTGTTATTACGGTTAATGCAACAGATCTGGATGAAGATGCAAATGGAGCTATTGAATATTTTTTTGGCGGTCAACTCGACAGGAAGATCTATGATATGTTTAGCTTGGGTAAGGACAGTGGAGAAATTCGAGTAAGGGGAGAAATCGACTATGAAAAGGCTGAGATATTTAAACTAGATGTTCAAGCTATTGACAAGGGACATCCTCCGATGAGTGCAGATTGCAGGGTAATCATAAAAATACTGGACGAAAACGACAATAAACCTGAAATAGAGGTAACATCTCTTTCAAAGACAATATCAGAAGATTCAAAGCCTGGAACTGTGGTTTCTTTAATCAGTGTATCAGATTTAGACTCTGGTTTAAATGGTAAAGTCATATGCAGTCTTCCAGATAATATACCATTCGATTTAAAACCATCTTATCAAGATAACATGTACTCTTTGGTTTTAAAGCAACATTTGGATCGAGAGTCAGTTTCGCATTATGACATCACAATAACAGCTACAGATTGTGGCCAACCTTCTCTATCCACATTCAAAACTGCGAGCTTTGACGTATCAGATGTGAATGATAATATACCGGAATTCTTGCGTAATCCCATAGAGCTTTATCTGACAGAAAACAATTTGCCAGGAAAACCCATATTGTCTGTTTCTGCTTCGGATAAAGATTTAAATGAAAATGCCGCATTAACTTATCATATAGTTCGAGAGGACGTCAGCCACTTTAAAATGGCTGCATATTTAAATATAAATTCAGATAATGGACAGATATCCGCTCTGAAAAGTTTTGACTTTGAAACACTGAAAACTTTCCAGTTCCAAGTTGTTGCTACAGATTCAGGAACTCCGTCTCTGAGCAGCAACGTCACAGTGAACGTGTTCATTCTGGATCAGAACGACAACGCTCCAGTCATCCTGTATCCAGTCAGCTCCAACGGTTCTGCTGAAGGTGTGGAGGAGATTCCCCGCAACGTGAACGCAGGACACTTGGTGACTAAAGTCAGAGCCTATGATGCTGATATAGGATATAACGGCTGGTTGCTGTTCTCGCTGCAGGAAGTTACTGACCACAGTCTCTTCGGTTTGGACCGCTATACAGGACAGATCAGGACCCTTCGCTCATTCACAGAGACAGACGAAGCTGAGCATAAACTGGTCATACTGGTCAAAGACAATGGGAACGTCTCTCTCTCAGCAACAGCTACTGTGATTGTCAAACTTGTGGAGCCCAAAGAGGCTTTTGCAGCTTCTGACGTGAAAAGTGCAGCAAAAGTAAACGAGGAGGACAATGTCACTTTTTACCTGATGATAACTTTGGGCTCAGTTTCGGTTCTCTTTCTTATCAGTATCATCGTGCTGATTGCAATGCATTGCTCAAAGTCCACAGACTATACATCTAAATATCTACAAGAGGCTAATTATGATGGGACACTGTGTCACAGCATCCAGTACAGATCTGGAGACAAACGGTACATGTTAGTTGGACCCAGAATGAGTATAGGATCTACTATTGTTCCTGGAAGCCATGCCAATACGTTGGTATTACCAGACAGAAGGCAGGCATATGAAGAGGTAAGGGTTTGAATTTTTTTTCATTTATTCATTCATTCGTTTATTTTCCTTCCATCGTAATTTCTATAAATGCGTTGCCTGTAAAACATCATTCAGTGCTTACCAAAGAGATGAATGATCTAGTACTTGATTTGTTGCTATGCCCTAAAATTTCTCCTACTTTTAATGTCCGGTGTTCTTATTTCACATCATAACTTTTGATACAGGGGTCTGCTTGAGGTGACTTTGGTAACTAATGTGAACATAAAGTTTTACTTCGGTTAAATATGAGGTTTGAAATAAACAAGAAGCATTATCAGTTAAAACATCATTTAAAACAAAGGGCAATGAAATGGCAATTATCTGTTGTTTTTCAACTTTCTTGTAAATATAGCAGTTTCAAGCCCTGAACTGTATAAAAATATGAATTTTCTGTTGTTCGGTGTAGCTATCAAATTGTTAAGTGGTCAACGGTGTTAAGTGTTAAGTGACTGAAGTAGTCCAAAATCAGTTATTCCTTTACTCTTCGCTGCTTTTTTTGTTTACCGACAGCCCTTCGGCTCATTTTTTTCTTGTTCTCTTCCTTGTTTTTTCTGGGGTTTTTTCCTTAGAAATCCCCTTGTGTGCGAAACATTTCTGCTGTAAGGTTTATGCTAAGTTGAAACGTTTGTTAATTCTCGTCCATACCAGTTGTAGGATGCATTCAAAGACCCACTGGGTGTCAGCGTTACACCAGCTATTAAAGCGTCCAACCAAAAAGAGTCATTTGATCAGAGGGTGTTGGACCACAACGAATGCCATGGTTTTTCATTTGACCAGCACATTCTCTGAGCAAAAGCGGTTTCCTGGATTTGAATATCAGACAAAGTGGACGTATTTGAAGAAAATATAGACGTGGTTTTCATTTCAATGGTTATACAATCGAGGACAACGGATAAACAAGGAAAATGATGTCTTGGTCGGGAATCCTATTTGTGTCTTCGCTCTTTACTTGGGGGGAGCTGATTTTAGCTCAAATAAAATACTCGATTCAAGAGGAAGCAAAAACGGGAGCTATGATTGGAAATGTTGCAAAGGACCTCGGCCTCGATGTGAATACGCTGATGAGCAGGCGTTTTCGTAGCGTTTCTGGAGCTCAGGGTGCATTGTTTGAGGTAAACCCGAACAACGGAGCTTTATATGTTCATAACAATATTGACCGTGAGCAACTGTGCGACAGAAACCTTGTCTGTTTATTAGATTTGAAAATTGTTGTTGAAAATCCACTTGAAGTCCATTATGTGACCGTGGAAATAACAGATGCCAACGACCATACACCGAGCTTTACAGAGAAAGAAAAGATATTAGAAATGGCAGAACTGACTATGCCAGGAGCACGATTTCAGTTACCAGGCGCCCGTGATCCTGATGTTGGAATAAATGCCGTCAAGCATTACAAATTAAGTCAAAATGATCATTTTCATCTGGAAATTAGAGACAGAGGAGAAGATAAAATACCATTCCTAGTGCTGCAGAGACCATTAGACAGAGAGCAGAAAACAAACCACAGCTTGGTCTTAACAGCTATGGATGGAGGGACACCTTCAAAATCAGCTAATCTAAATCTCACCGTAAGGGTCCTAGATATCAATGATAACAGACCTGTATTCTCTCAAGAGGTTTATTCTGTTATTTTGCAAGAAAACACCGAAATAGACACTATTATAATAAAAGTTCAAGCCAGTGATCTCGATGAGGGAAATAATGGGGATGTGGAGTACAGCTTCGGAGGCGACATTACTTCCGATATATTAAAACTATTCAGTCTGGACAATAAAAAGGGAGAAATTCGAGTTAAAGGAAAAATTGACTATGAGACGGCCAATGTTTACAAATTAGACGTCAAAGCCTCTGATAAAGGACAACCCCCAATGACTACTGATTGTAGAGTAATAATTGATATTCAGGATGTTAATGATAATGAGCCAGAAATAGAGGTGACATCACTGTCCAGTATGGTTCCAGAGAATTCAAAACATGGCTCCGTTATTGCTATCATTAGTGTTAGAGACAGTGATTCTGGTTTGAATGGCAAAGTCGTATGTCAGCTGACAGATAATGTCCCCTTTGAATTAAAACCATCATTTAAAGAAAACATGTATTCCTTAGTGACAAAAGAAGCATTGGACAGAGAGACTGTTTCACAATATAATATTTCTATAAGAGCTATCGATTGTGGTGAACCGCCTCAATCCACAGTCAAAACTTTGATCATTCAAATATCGGACGTGAATGATAACTCTCCAGAGTTCTCTCAGAGTCCGCTAGAATTGTATTT